>NW_016159752.1:0-10456 GCF_001687245.7 Rhagoletis zephyria
CAGTTCTTTAATTTGACTTCTCATTTTGGAAATTCGAAATGACGGTGCAGATGTGATGACCTTCAAAAAAAAAATAGAGGACAACTCTAATTAAAAATATTATCAGCCTATAATTTTCTTAAAACGTTTTCGTATAAGTAAAACAAATTCGACCTTTCAAACAGGTGGCAACCCCTTTAAAAGTATTTTCAAACTAAAATTTTTCGCCTGGCATTGTTATACATATTTCAATTAACTGATGAATTGAGNAAAAAAAAATAGAGGACAACTCTAATTAAAAATATTATCAGCCTATAATTTTCTTAAAACGTTTTCGTATAAGTAAAACAAATTCGACCTTTCAAACAGGTGGCAACCCCTTTAAAAGTATTTTCAAACTAAAATTTTTCGCCTGGCATTGTTATACATATTTCAATTAACTGATGAATTGAGTTGAACTTAATTTTTTTAAGCACATGGCAACTCTCCTAAATACAGTTTAGAAATAAATTATTTTCAAACCCATTTCGATTGATACCCATCTTTTGACAATCCATTTAACTTATTAAATAATTTGAGCTTAATTTTTTCAACACAAAAAAAACCAAATGTTCAGCTTTAAGTTTTTTTAACACTCGTTCTTTTAATAACCCTATTTTAAAATTTCATGTAACTTATGTATAATTAAACGAAATACCACTTTCAAAACAGGCGGCAACCGCCTTAAAAATTATTTTCAAACTAAAATTTTCTTAAATATTTTTCGTCTGACATTGTTATAAATATTACATGTAACTGATGAATTAAGTGGAAATTTATTTTTACACACGTGGCAATCCTCCTCAATTTAGTTCTTAAATAAAGGATTTTAAACCCATTTCCATTGATAACCATCGGTTAGTAACTCATTTAACTTTTTAAATAATTTTAGGTTAGCCCTTTAAACTGGGGCAACCCTCAAACACATCAAAAATATTCAAAATTGTCAAACTAAGTATTTCTTGAAGCTCTTTCATTTTACATCCATCGTTAATACTTCATATAGGTCGCAACCCTATTCAAAATATTTTTAAACTACTACCTTCTTAAACCTTTTTTGTAAAACCCCATATAGCGATACCTTATTCACTTACCAGATTCCCTTAATTCAAATTGAATTATATTTTTTTAACATGTGGCAACCCTCCTGTAGTTAAGTTATAAAGCCTTTTCAAAACCATTTCGATTGATACCCATATTTAATAATTGATTTAACTTTTTAATTAATTTGAGCTTAATTTCTTAACAGGTGACAACTTTTTTCGAAAAAGTAAAACCCTCTCGAACATCCACACCGAACGATCGGTGTGGATCTGATGGCATTGATTATTAAATTATTTGAATGCAATTTTTTATCAGGTGGCAACTCCTTCCGAAAAAAAAACAGTTTGGACATCTACAGGCCATGCGCTTTAATTTGAAATCGTACGAACGGTGCAGATCTTTTATGCGGAACAAAAAATGCCTTCGCGTGTTATTTTGATCTTAATTTTTCAAAAGGGTGCAACTCTTTTCGAAAAAGTTAAGCCTTATTGCACACCTAAAGTCAGAGCCCTTTGATTTGACACCTCACTTTTGAAAATCGAACGAACGGTGTGGATCTGATGGCATTTATTATTAAATTATTTGAATGCAATTTTTTATCAGGTGCCAACTCTTTTCGAAAATGTTAAACCTTATTGCACATCTACAGACCAAGCGCTTCAATTTGACATCTCATTTTTGAAAATCGGGCGAACGGTACAGATATTTTATTTTGCACAAAAAATCCCTTCGCTTATTATATATATAGATATTGTAACACGCTTGACGTGTTAGTAATTGAATACAACACAATATATAGTGGATGGCTCAAGATTTTATTTTATATAACTTACAAGATGACACGTTTATCGTAGTCCGCGTTTCCAATCGAATAGAGATGGAATTTTCTTTAGAAATGTGTGATGTGCTAGGAATTACAAATTAATCGATACAGGACATTTGGCACATAATGCCCTGTTTACACATTGATATTAATTGCTCCTTCCTAATGCCCTGCTTACACATACGATCTTATTACAGATATAGATACGCTTTATAATGCATTTTTAAGCTTTGATGGATACCCTTATTAGGTTTCTTTACATGCATTTTTTAATGTACCCATGGAGCATAGTCCAACACCATTCCTAGACGCTTTTGCTGCTTGCAATCAATCACTATACCTAAGGATATACCGATTCGTGCAGATAGGCGCAACACTTCTTGTGACAGTTGCTTGCTGCGACTGCTCATCCTTAAGCTTAGATCATATCTACGAAGTAAAACTGGGGAACAAAGATTAAATGGTTTAGCTTTACTTAACATCCGCAGAGATATAGAAGTAACGAACGAAGAAATATTGAATCAAATTTTTTCTTTTAAAGACGAAGCAGTAGAGAAATGATGTTGCTAATATGTTCATGCATACATGAGAATCGAGTGATTGATTTTATTTAAAAAAATTAAGATATAGACATATTGGACCACCGAAACGCATATAAAAAAATTTAAATCCCCCCGAAAAAAAGTCTGCATTCGCCCTTGGTAGAAATGGTATGGAATTATTGAAAATCAATATTTTCGATCGGAAAACTCTGGTTCTCTTCAGGAGACTTCCAATAACAATACCCGATTGTTTTTTTAACCATCTTTTTAATACTAAAGGTTTTTTATTTTTCCCCCTTTTGCATTTTCAGGCATTTCCTGGGGCTTAGGCGGTCCTAGAAAATATAGTTACTATGAAAAAATGGTAAAAAAATGATTGGGTATTATTATTGGGAATCTCCTGAAAAGAAACAGAGGTTTCCGGTCGAAAAATATTGATTTTCAAGAATTCTATACCATTTCTACGAAAAGTTGTTTTTCCCATATAAAACACATGGGAAACTTTTAGCGCTTTGAGCGACCTCTAAATATATATATTTTTTTTTTTCAAAATAAAAACGTAGTGGTATATTTTATTTTCTGTATAGAACAGTCCTAGGGGGTGAGGGCATAAAAATTCCGGTGGCAGGTAATAAGATCAACGGAAATAAGGTAAATTGACTTTATTTCCCAATTTGGTGCGAAATAAAGTCAATTGAGATAATTACCTTCTGAAAAGCGAAATAAAATCCATTGACATAACGCTTGACATAACAGGTAATAAATTGCAGATAGAGGGTATTAATGAATTTAAGACCTCGATATTTCACATTTTTATATTTGTAAGTTATTGGAAGATTTCTGCTGTGTTTTGGCAACAACTTGTCTGCAGTAAAAAAGCATATAATTTGTGTTTCAAACGTATGTGAAAACCGATCAATTAACTTACATGATTTCGGTTCCGATATTAAATAATCAATAATTGTTTATACCCGCATTTTGGCACATTTGTTTGAATGAGCCATCTAATAAATAGTGTCGTCGTTCTCCTTAGCTGCTTTTAAATGATGTCGTCACAAATTCCTGGCGGAGACATGAATAATATAATAGATTGGCGCTTACACATACGTTAGTGTTTGGCCTAGCTTCTCCTCCGATTTGTGGCGTGCGCCTTGATGTTGTCACACAAAGCGGAGGGACCTACAGTTTTACGCCGACTCCGAACGGCGATTATATTTTTACGAGAAGCTGTTTTTAATGGCAGAAATACACTCGGAGGTTTGCCATTGCCTGCCGAGGGACGACCGTTGTTAAGAAAAAACCTTTTTTCTATATTTTTGCGATGTTGCTTTCACCAGGGTTTGAACCCAGGTGCTGCGGAGTGGAAGCGCGCACTGCTTACCACTACACCACAGCGGCCGACGGCATGAATACATGACATGAGACATGAGACATGAGACATGAATACAGTGTAAGAAAATTCCTTTTCTATAATTGTTTCCCTATAGAAAGGTTGGTTTCTTTTCCACCTTAGACATTCCGAATTTGTTCAAAATATGCTAATTTAAAACACAGAATTCTTTCAGTGTTCCTCCCGGGTTTTTAGACATGGACTGTTTCTTCAATTTAATAGTGTTCGCTTTATTTTTGTGTTTTGCAAGTTCTGGATCATTTCTACACTTTTTCTTCAAATATTTCTCGTATTCCAGCTGCGTTTTGCGTTTGGTCTTTCGCATCGTGTTTTTACTATATTCGTAATTTTAAATTTTTTAATAAAATCAATTGGTTCATGATTGTGTGTGGGTTAATAGCACCACACTAAGGATTTGACAATAACCTTTTTCATCTATTAAAAAACAACACTTACGGGGCAATGTTTATTGTAAGAACAACATTTTTTTCTATGAATCGACATACTTTAAGCATTGTTGACGCTATTTCCAAATTTTGGTTGACTTTATTTGCTTTTTGAAAAGGTAATAATGTCAATTGACTTTATTTCGTACCATTGTGGGAAATAAAGTCAATTGACCTTATTTCAATTGATCTTGTTACCCGTCACCAAAATTCCGACTTTACTCTTTCACATGCATTTTTGGGCAACCCTAATGTACATACATACATATCGTCGATGTTTTTGCAAAGCCGCCCATCGACCAGTTGCAAATCCGCCTAAATCGCCATTGTGAACTCCAGGAATCGAGATTTATGCTTAAAAATCGTAAAATTCTTATTAAAACAACAGATCCGTAAAATAATAGCTAGAGAAAGTACCGCCTATGAAAGAAAACCCGTTTTTTCGCTATCCTGTAAAATTTGAGTGCAGTAAGATAAGCGGTTTTGCAAAAACATCGACGATATATAATGTGTGAATTCAATGTTTATCCAGTTTTGATATTTTTAAAATAATACGATTTTGATATTTTTAAAATAATACGATTTTGCTATTTTTAAAATAATACGATTTTCGGAGACTTCATGTTCGGGATTTTCCAATGATGGTCTCTTTATATTGCCCTCCTTCTTTCTTTTTCAATATAGGTGGAACTACTCTTTTCATTATTTTTAAATCGGTGAAAAATTCACTACGCTCAAATATTTCCAAGCATTATTTCGGTATGAAAACACCACAAAGAGTACGAAGCGTACGTATTCAAGTAGGGATGTGTTGGACACGATTGCTTAAGTAGTTATTCTAGCATATCAGCTACATATATAGGTATGTATGTACATATGTATTTCAGAGATTTTTACCTTATTACTTTAAAAAATAAGAAAGTATTAAAGTCGTAAAATATGAGCTTGAAAATAACATGATATTCACTGTGAATGATTTAAAGGCCAGGTTTTTGTTTGTCGATTAAACTCACTGTCCAGTTTTTCGGTCAAACTTAAACATAGTTCTAACACCCAATCTGGCTAGGTTAAACCGAGTTTAAGCGAACATCTTTTAAGTTATCAATGGGATATCAGCTTCCGTAGGGCTTGATGAAAGAGTTGGGAGTGGGTCTTTCGCTTTTTGGAGCTGCTAACCGGGGGGATTCTGCGAATAGTTTTAAAAAAGTTATAGTTATCTTTATATATAATACGCGAAGGCATTTTTTGTTCGGGATAAAAGATCTGCACCGTTCGCTCGATTTTCAAAAGAGGGGTGTCAAATTAAAGTGCTTGGCCTGTAGATGTGCAAACTGGTTTTATTTTTGGGAAAAAAGTTGCCACTGCTTTGTTTCTTTGCTGAACTATACGAGGGTTGCCACCTGTTTAAAAAAACATATTAGGTAAGAAAAATATGTATCACCATATGGGTACCAAACGAAAGGGGTTTCAGAAAGTAGTAGCTTGAAAATATTTTGAAGAGGGTTGCCACCTGCTTGAAATGCCGAATTTAGTTTACTTATACACAAGTTATATGACACATCAAAATATAGATGTTAAAGAGGGTTGCCACCTCTTTAAAAATTTGAATTCCAATTATTTAATATCTTTATTGAATTATTGAATATCTTTATTGAATCGTAGGGGTTTGAAAAACTTTTATTTCTGAACTGTGCCACATGTTTAAAAAATCCAACTGCACTCAATTCATCAGTTAATTAAAATATTACCGCAATGTCAGGCGAAGGAGAGTTAACAAGGATTAACCTTAAAAATAGTTTTGAAGAGGGCTGCCATCTGTTGGAAAGGTCTAACTCAATTAACTAATACAAAGGTGTACGAAATATAAAAATACCGTAGTCAAACGAACGAATGTTAAGAAATTTTTAGTTTGACCATTTGCATTGTTTGAAGAGGATTGCCACGTGTTTAAAAACATACAATCAAATTATTCATTTATTTAGGACGGTTGCCATCTGTTCGAACAATCAAATTCAAATTAGTTTATCAGTTTATTGAAATACATGTATATCACAATGTCAGACGAAAGAGATTTAAGAAGATTTTAGTTTGGGTATACTTTTGAAAGGAAATTTCAATGGGAGGTCAAATTAAAGACCTTACCTGTAGATGTGTGGTAAAGTTTTTATTTTTTTTTTGTTTGTTTGTTTGTTGTTTGTTTCAGGATTCAGATTTTAAGTTAGATGAAATTAAAAACATGCACTATGCCCAATGTGACCAACCGTACTTCTTTCGGGAGTACAGTACTTCTTTTTTCGCTCTTGTGCTTCGTACTTCGAAGTTGAGTCAAACGTACTTCTTTGCGATATTTTGTACTTCAAGGGGGAGATTCTGTAAGCAGTAAGCGACAATTTTCGAATGGCTATCGCACTTTTTTACGCATGATATAAATGTTTTTGCGTCAAAAAGTGCGATAGCGATTCGAAAATTGTCGCTAACTGGTTACAGAATTTTCCCGCAGGTCCTGTACTCCTCCGATCTTCTGGACGATCGTCACATGCGATGAATTCCTGCAAACCATTAAAGTAGCCGGGGACCGATGCCATCATAACTGCGCAGCTGCATAGGGCTGTGAAGGTGTCATACAATTGGTTGGATCCTATTTATTCGAACTGCGTGAGGACCGGGTACAGTGTTGCGTTCATCCCGAAGGCTGGAAAAGGCTCTCATGTTTCCCCTAGGGACTTTAGGCCTATCAGTGTCTTCGTTTTTGCTAAAAACGCTAGAGAGACTGATAGACCTGTACATAAGAAACACGATTCCTCGTGACTGTCTTTCAAGAGCTCAATATGTTTATTGCAAGAAAAAGGTCGGTGAATACCGCCCTGCACACATTGGTAAAGTGGTCAGAGGAAGCCTTCACGCATGGAGATTATGCAGTAGGGGCCTTCTTCGATATCTAGGGGACCTTCAACAATTTCACTCCAGAGGTAATAGTCAAGTATATTCATAATCTGGGGGTGAAACCAACCTAATAAGGCTTATCTACAGTTTACTTCGTGACAGAACTGTCGCGGCGGAGTGGGGAGCGTTTGCACTCAGTGCAATAGGAGCTCTTCAAAATGTGGTGTTATCTCTCCCCTGTTCCGGATTACGGTTGTATACAACCTTCCAGAGAAACTAGAAATAGTGGACTGTAGGGTGATCGCCTAGGTAGATGATGTGGAACTTTTGGGTAAGGGACAATTTCGAGTGATCGCCTGTGTAGATGATGTGGAACTTTTGGTTAAGGGACAATTTCTATACACCCTTTGTGATCTGACATAAGGTTACCTGAACCAGGTAACTAGGTGGGCGATCAACGGGGGCTGTGGTGGAAGCCTAACATTGAGGAAAGGGTAGAAAAGGTGTCGCTTTCCTTGTACTTCTGTAGGGAAGCTATCAGTAAAAGGTGGGGTCTCTCGTCCAAATTAATTCAATAGCTCTAGGAAACCAGATTTAAGCCTATATTTGTTCAATGAGCCCTTGTTTGGTGGAACTGACTAGAGAAGGCTACACTTGTGAAACAGGAATTAGCGGAGAATTAGGAACCACACCTACGCTGGCGGTTAACATACATATGTTGAACACGGCGCCTGCGGATATTGCAGACAGAATTGTCGCAGCACGAACCGCTATTGGGCTAAGGGAAACCGGGTCCTTTTGTGACATAGAAAAGGAAAAGAAGACGTTTCTCTGCTGCAGCAAATGTTTTTATGGGGCACGTTACCTCTCAAGGGCTAGGGGTTCTGACAGGCCACTACTAGGAGACTAGGAATTTCAACTAATCCTTTTTGTATCAGCTTCCAAGAGGAAAATGAAGTGGAATCATCTCCACACTTTCTTCTAGACTGTCCAACCTTCGCGAGGCTAAAATGGAAGCATTTTGACTCGCGCTTCTGAATAAGCACTGACCTCTCAGGGATCTAAATAAGCCGCATTCGATATTTCGTAATCGGCTCGCGGCGTTAACTTAACCCAATCTAAGTTGTACTTCTTTGGTCTATGAAATAGTTGGTCACATTAACTATGCCGGACTGCTCTTCACTGACACTCGGACCTCTTATAACTCTGACTAACATTTGGAATATTTTTTAAGCACTTGAAATTGAGTTTTGGGCGTTTTAACGCCATGCGGGTTCACTAGTTTATTATTATTCACATAAATAATCGCCCAAGACAGAACAAAAACTATGGTTTCTTACCAAATTACAGTAATTTTCTGAAATTCGAAGAAAAACTATATTTAATTCGTGTGCCAGGTACGGTTGCCGCAGCTTAGAGAAAATGTTACCAACAAATTTGAGAAATATTACAAAAAAGTTACCAAAAATATTAGTGGTATTTTTTTCGTTTTAAACTTTTTTCAAGTTTTTACATACGAGGTATACAAATATGACTATCAGAAGAAAGGGGGTTTAATCACGTTTACAGTTATACCAATTTTTTAAAAATCAGTTCAATTAATTTTTCGAAGACCCTACCTTATAGCACCTGTAATATAAGTTTGCACAAAATAAGGTTATATACCATTTTAATAGCAGCAATAGGCGGGCTACGTCTATATTTTTAGTTATTTACATATAATAACTAGCCGGCCACGGATACGCGAGGCTTCGCCACGCGCTGAATGTATGCATATGAATGTACATTTACGTATTTGGAGAAAGAAATTATATATCATCATGTACTTCGTTTATTATATACGTAAAAAATCTTGTCTAAATCCGTTCAGTAGCGTGGTTAAAATATCTCTCCTTTCCTGTGTACTATGTATAGAAGATAGCAATTTTAAATAGGTGGCAGCCCTACTCAAAAAACTTAAAGTTTTTGTACATGCGAAGGCACTTTCATTTGGTATCTCATTTTTTATCCAAGAAACGGTTAAGATCTTATAGTTTTTAAAGGCTAAGTATAGAGGCTAAGTCTTTTCATTTGACAGTGACGGTGCAGAACTGACGCCTACGCTTATTAGAATTGAATATAGTAATTTTCTTAACAGGTAGCAGCCCTATTAAAATTCTAAATTAAAAGGGTCACTCTCCTATCGATACAAAATATATTAGAGAAAATCTCGTCATCCGANGCGATGTTTGTCACAAGTTTGGAGCAATTTGGACAGCGTGCGGGGTAGCCCAGTAATGAAATTGATGGTACAATTGTACTTTTTTGGTACATTATGGAAGCCAAAAGTACATTGGTACTACATTGACATTTTTGATACATTTTTGTCAAGATACGGTACTGCAGCACAATTATGTCGAAATACCACACTCTATTTACTTGGAGTTTTGAATTTTTGTGCATAAAAATATAGTCATATTTTTCTACCATATTTAAATATGTGGTGTTTATTAAAAAACGAAACTCTTACTTAAATAAATAAAAAAATTGCTGTCATAATAGGTGTTTTCGTAAAATTTTCCAGTAAGTACTAGCAGCCAGGGAATAAAATAATCATAGCGAGTAAAATTGAGGGGAAGACTAAAATATCAGAAATTGTTATTGAACGCAAAACCAGTAAAAAAGTGCAACTTACTCCATTCTGACTTTCTGATAGGTAAATTTGGTAGGAGCATTTTTGTATTCTCCACAGAAAATCATCCAACAGCAAAAACTCTGAGCAGTTTGCAAAATTTGCAAAAACTTGCAGTCTTCGAAACAGCTGATAACTTTCATAGTTGCAATAGGTGGTTCATTTGGTAATTTATTATCCGCTTGGTGCATTGTCCCCAACTTGGAATTTTTTTACTATTGAATACTTTTGTATAGGAAAAATATTTTTCACATATAAATGAATTATCTCGGAATGAATAAGTTTTTTTCTAACAAATATTTTTGATACCATATTATGACGCGTTCAATAATAAAAGAATCTCCTCCAAGCACCCTTCCTGGTTTCACAAAAATTAAGTAGATATGGCTACTAATGTGCCTTTAAAATTATCCCATTTTCGTTTTAATGATCAACTGACAAATTCGGTCAGAACCTTTCAGCATTATTATCTATTTTGGTATATTTCTGGGAAAAATATGGTACAGTTGAAACATTTTATATGGCAGCCATAGTTGTTGCACGGAAATTAGAAAATTAGAGATTAATAGTAAATTAACTAAACTAAACTTTTCTTCCTTTCTTTTGTTTATTCACGAACACAAGTGTGTGGTCAGCAGA
>NW_016159752.1:11837-23201 GCF_001687245.7 Rhagoletis zephyria
ACACGCCATTTCTTTAAATAAAATTAATTGGTGCTCGTTTGTATGTACATACATATGTAAATGCATGCGTCTATTTCCGGTGTAGCAAACGTAGTACATAGGGCGACATCTAGATGTCATCTACCTCGCCCTATTCACTATGCTTTTTTATAGGAGCTTTTCAAAGCTTTGCTTTATGGTGTCGGACACACAACATTGAAAGTTTCTGGAACACAACATTGAAAGTTTCTGGAACACAACATTGCAAGTTGATAAAAGCGTTGTAAAAAGCATCAGCTCCTTACGCTTTTTGAATACAGCACCTAACCCAAAAAACTATTTTGAAGAGAGAGCGCCTTCATGTATTATATGTTAGTTATTAATTTTTAAATAGGTGGCAGCCCCATTAAAAAAATAAAAGCTCATCCGGGGACCATATTATTTCACTTGATACCTCATTTGTTAGTCCAATGAATAAAGAAAATCTTATTATTTTTAGAAAGGTGGCAACCCTACTATAAAAATAATATATTATTGAACGTCTGGAGGCCAAGCCTTTTCACTTCGAATCTCACTTTTTGTATTCATACCATGTTCGAATGAAATAGTAATTTTTAAATAGGTGGCAACCCTACTCAAAAAGTAATACATTATTGAACATCTAAGAGCCGAGCCACTTTATTTGACACCCCATTTCTGGTAATCCAACGAACAGTGCGGGTCCTATAATTTTTTATACAGGTGGCAACCCTATAGGAACTCAAAGGACTAAAGATAATATTCCTATCGATACAGATTATACTTAAAAAATTTCATCTAAATCCGTTCAGTGGCGTGGTCAAAATATCTCAACTTTCCTTTTCTACTAAGTATAGAAGATAGTAAGCTTAAATAGGTGGCAACCGTACTTAAAAAATAATAAAGTTTTTGTGCCATGCACTTTTATTTGGTATCTCATTTACAACGACCGGCGAAAATCTTTTCACTTTTTAATAGGTGGCAACCCTTCTCAGAAAAATAAGACATCATTGCGCCTGTAGAGGCTAAGTCTTTTTATTCGACAGTGACGGAGCTGAACTGATGCCTACGCTTATTATGATTGAACAGTGGCGGATCCAGCGGGGGGGTTTTGGGTGTTAAACTACGTGTCAGTCTTTGGCGGACCCACGGGGGGTGTTTTAATATAGCGCATATGTATGTATAATATAGCGTCTATGTATTAAAACACCCCCCGTGGGTCCGCCAAAGACTGACACGTAGTTTAACACCCAAAACCCCCCCGCTGGATCCGCCACTGTTCAATCATAATAAGCGTAGGCACACGTAGTTTAAACAACAAACCCCGCCTCCGCTGGATCCGCCCCTATGATTGAATATAGTAATTTTATTAACAGGTGGCAACCCTGTTAAAAAAAATTTTGTGCTTTTCTAGAGGCCAATCCTTTACATTTGACACCTCATCTTTTGTAATCCAACGAACGGCGCGGATCTTATAGTTTTTTAGACAGGTGGCAACCCTATTAAAATTCAAAGAAATAAAAGATCCCTCTCCTGTCAATACAGAGTATATTAGAGAAAATCTCGTCAAAATCCGTTCAGTAGTTTTCGAGATTACCGCGTACAAAAAATCTCGTCTTTCCTTTATCCTATGTATAGATAGACAATTTTTTACCAAAGGCCCTATTTCGAACTTCGAAGTCCCATTCTCGATTTCGGAGGCTAACTTCGAAAAACGGAGAAATTACTTGTTTACCTATGACTCAATCTCTTAAAAAATTGGTTTGGGCCAATACCCATCCGAGTGCTGTACAGTGTAATGATTCCAGTATCTTCATTTACATATGTATATTGTCCCTATCAATATCTTATAAGTAGACTGCGGATTTTTATGCAAAATTCGGAGCCTGGAAATATGTACCACATAACTATAAGCAAAGTGTATAAATTTGTATACATTTTGTTTATACACTTTGCTATAGTTATGTGGTACATATTTCTAGGCTCCGTATTTTGCATAAAAATCCTCAGTCTACTTATAAGAGAAGCGTAAAATTTTTTTTATCTAAAACTAATAAAGATAGAATGAGGAAATTCGAGGATGTGGTAGTTTACGTATTAGTCCTTGATATATACATTTTTTCAAAAATAAATATTGGAAATATCCAAGGATATTCAAGGATAAAGTTTTTAAAAGACATTTTCAACATTTATTTGTCCTGGTGCACCAAAAAACTATTATTTCTTTAATTCAGCAGAATTTTTCCTTTTAATTGATACTCATATTGTTACTCTTCAATGCATCAAATCTTTTAAATAATTTTTTTATTCAATCATATCCCAGAAATTTCAAAGTCCTTTGAAAAAAATCCTGTCGTCCTGGCTCTAGTTTTGTAAATATATTGATTTTTTCCTGTGTTTATTTTTTTTAATTTTTGGTTTTCGTCGCGCACTCGATTGGGTATTGGACCAAACCAATTTTTCTTAAGAGAGTGAGTCATAGGTAAAAAAGTAATTTCTCTGTTTTTCGAAGTTAGCTTCCGAAATCTCTTCGAAGTTCGAAAAAGAACCTTTGTTAAAAAATGTTTTTTATTATTATATGTAAACAACTAAAAAACTAAAAATATAGACCTAGTTCGCCTATTGCTCTTTTTTAAATGGTGTATAACCTTTTTTGTGCAAACTTATATTACAGGTGCTATAAGGAGTCAAAAGTCGGCTTTTCGAAAAATTAAAAACCTTATATTTCAACCAATTTTGAACTGATTGGCATCGTTGAAAACGTGATTAAACCCCCTTTTTTCTGATAGGCATATTTGTATGCTTCATATATAAAAATTTGAGAAAAAGCATTTTAAAGCAAAAAATACCTTAAAACAAAATTTTAACAAAAAAATACTAACCGATTTAAAAAAAATTTTTGTCGTTGTAAACGCAATGCGTACATGTATACTTCGAATATAAAAATTTGAGAAAAAACACTTAAAAGGAAAAAATACCTTTTTTTAAAAAAATATTTTAAACAAAAAAATTACATACCGATTTTTAAAAAATTGGTATCGTTTCAAAGGATATCAGAAAACTTATACTTTCTTAAACCCAAAAAATTTCTATCTATACACACAAAAAAAAATAATTAAAAACATTTCTTCCCTCTTTATAAACTCCTGCCCCCTAGGTGAAAGGCTGGCAGCGCCCTTGTATACAAAACCATTAAAGTATTTAAACCGTACATCATAAGGTCAGTTTGTTCTTTTAGAGCGCATACATTGTCATAATAATGATTCCAGTATATTGTAACTATAAATATCTTATAAAGAGAAGTGTAAATTTTTTTTATCTAAAACTAATAAAGTTAGACGGACGAAACTCGAGGATGTGGTAGTTAACATATTAGTCCTTGACATATATTTTTTTCAAAAATAAATATTGAAAACTTCCAAGGATATAGTTTAAAAAGGATATTTTCAATACTTATTCGTCCTGGTGCACCCAAAAATTTATTTCTTTTTCTATTCTACAGAATTTTTTCTTTTAATTTGAAAAAGTGTAAATTCATGTCCTTCTCTAGAAAATCGTCCCACTCAAATTCGTATATGATATCTGACCACAATGTTGAGCAAGTAACCAACTTCATTGACCTAGGTGTATCTATGCATCCGAAACTACAATTCAAGTCTCACATAAACTCCTGCGTGATTAGGGCTAGAGTTGTATTGGCTTTTATTAAGCGCTGGGCTAAGGAGTTCAATGATCCTTATGTCACTTAAGTTCTGTTTACCCCTCTAGTAAGACCGATTTTGAAATATGCATCTGTAGTATGGAATCCTAGTTATCAAATTCATAGCGACAGGCTCGAATCAGTGCAGAAACAGTTCCTGTTATGTGCCCCAAAAAATTTACGTTGGGGCTCGTCTAAAAATCTCCCACCCTACAAAGATCCCCTGAAGCTTATAGATTTGCCGACACTTCAAAGTCGTAGAAAGATGCTTGCTGTTCTTTTTTTAATTAAACTAATTAACGGGATGGTCATTAGTCCCTTTTTACTGAGCATTTTAAATGCATGATGCTTTTCGTTGTCTATGCCAAGATTTTAACAAGCATATCTGAATCGCTTTTTGTAATAAAAAAAACTTTGCTCAACATGTTAAGTAAATAAATTAATATCTTTAACCGGGAACGAAAAAGTACACAATATCTATGACTGCTTAGTACAATTGTAACGTCTTCGTATATTTTAGCGACCACTTAAGACAATACTAGCATGGATCGGAAACTCGACCTTTCCGACCAAGCCCAACAGTTCGTCCACAGCGCGGAGCGGAAACTAGGCCTTTCCGCCTGCCTCACATACAACGTAATGACTTCGGGAACATGGATCGGAAACTTGGCCTTTCCGACCATGAGCAACAGCTTGTCTACAGCGCGGAGCGGAAACTAGGTCTTTCCGCCCGCCAAACAAAAAAGTAGACTGGAGACTAGGCCTCGCCAGCTACTCAACTTGCTATTTTATTATTATTACAAATGAATATGTATAATTAGTTTACTCTGTAATATATCATACATACTTAAATATCTAAATCTTTTTATCTCATTTGTCTGCAATAAAACTTTTTTCTGTACACGTAATAAATAAATAAATTGGTACCCATATTGTTATTCTACAATGCACCGAATCTTTTGAATAATTTTTTTATTCAATCATATTCTAGAAATTTCAAAGTCCTCTTAACAAAATCCTGCACACTTAATAAATAAATAAATTGGTACCTATATTGTTATTCTACAATGCACCGAATGTTTTGAATAATTTTTTTATTCAATCATATTCTAGAAATTTCAAAGTCCTCTTAACCAAATCCTGATGTCAGATAGAAAAACTAAAAAACGTAGTTTTACTATATTTGATCCCCAGCTTTGTGAATATATTGATTTTTTCGTGTGTAAAATTGACTGTCGCACGATGAAATAATTTAAAATCGCACACAGAAGAACCGAAAAGATTGAAACATCACGATACTTTTTTTCGTCTGTGGATTTTAGAACTGGTTCGGAACTATAGAATTTAGAACTAGTTCGGAACTATCGAAAAAAGGATGCAGCGGGGGCAATTGCCACTTCCTAGGACATCGTCATGTTAAATTCGTCATATGTTTGCATGCAAAAGAGATTTATCGTGAACCAGTACTGGGTCTAAATGTACTAGAAGCGCACCCATTCAGAGCAAGAGATTTTTCGCACAATGAATATATTGGCGCTTACACATATGTTAGTGTTTGGCAGAGCTTCTCCTCCGATTTGTTCCGTGCGCCTTGATGTTGTCGCACGAAGGGAGAGACCTACAGTTTTACGAACGGCGCTTGTATTTTTATGAGAAGCGGTTTTTCATGGCAGAATACACTTGGAGGTTTGCCATTCCCTGTCCAAAGGCGGCCGCTACTTGAGAAAAATGTTTTATTTTCTTTTGTACTTGGTGTTAGTTGGAACCTGTGTTTGATTCTAGGCCTTGCGGAATGGCAGTGCGCTTTCCTAACCACCACACCACAGCGGCCGCATGCGTGCACATTTGGAATGTTAATCCCGGGATCCTGGACTTTTTAAGGCCTCGAAAGTCCCGGGATTCTTGGCAAGTAATCCCGGGATTTTCGGGATTTGTAATTTGCACTGATGGCAATAATAGAAACTCATTTTCTTGAGCAGTATTGGCTATATTTCCTTTTTTATTTAATAATTAATATTTTTTATAAATGTTTAGCTCATTGTACATATAACACCGCGCGATAATAAATTTTAAACACAAATATCAATATATTCGCGAAACCATGGGCCAAATATAGTAAAATTGCGTTTTTAGTTTTTCACTCTGACGTTAGTAATTCAAAAATGATTTAAAAACCTCAGAGAAATGTGCTTAGAGAAGAAGTATGGGTATAAAATTGATGAGGAAATCCTGTAGAGCTTAAACATATTCAAGTTTCTAGTGCAGAAGGCTGGTAAATATTGAAAATGTCATTTTAAAATTATATCCTTGAAATTTCGCAATAATTGTTCGAATCTCGTTCTTCTAACATTGTCAGCTTAGAAACTACCTATTCGTTCTGGTGAATCCANAGGCTGGTAAATATTGAAAATGTCATTTTAAAATTATATCCTTGAAATTTTGCAATAATTGTTCGAATCTCGTTCTTCTAACATTGTCAGCTTAGAAACTACCTATTCGTTCTGGTGAATCCGAAAAATTAAAATTTTTAAAGAAATTTCCTATTGCATTTGTTACCCATATTTTTGTTCTACATTGCATTGAATTTTTTAATAATTTTCGGATTTAATCATATCTTTGAAATTACAAAGTCCTTCAAAATATATCCTGCGGTCAAAATTCATGCTCCCTTATTTTCATTTTAACGCAGTTTAATGTTGATTCTTTTACTTTTAGTTGGCTTTGCTTTTTGTTTTCGCTCTATTTAATTTTTATAATTTTTCAAAACAAAAGAAAAAACGTTTGAAATTTAGTGAGCCATACAAATTTTGAGTTTATTTACAAGCAAATGATTTTTCCCGGCTTTTGCAAATTGAATAAGTTCTCTGTAAGATGGTTTCTTGAAAAAAAATACATGAACATATATGGTATATGGGGTATGGGAACACGGCCTAGGCTAGGCTGCTTTACTTGCTCGTTTTCAAAAAGTCTTAAACAGACGGCTATGTTTGTAACTGCATTATTCCCTAAAACAGTTTAATTGTCAATATTTGTGCAAATATGTTAATACATACTTCAAATCTACATTTATGTATGTATGTATATAATTTTATGAACTTCCTTTGTCCTTTCCAGGATCCGTGCCAAACAGTTATAATTGCTCAAAATGGAAATGTGAGTAATTTTATTAAAATATTTTATGAAGCATGGGTATGTAATTGCTTTCCAACAGTGAAGTGGGGAATGCCGCATCACCCCCGGAAACATGTGGTGAAAACGCAAAATCCTTCTTTTCGTTCCACTGGAAGGGCTTAGTCGTATTCCTAACACCACTCCTTGCCCTTCCCGTTATGCTGATAGACAACACTCCTGTAAGTATTTAGTAGAAATAATTAGTTGATATTTAAAATTATTTACATAAAAAATAACCACATAGCATACATACATACTCAATATTGTTCTACTGACTGATGTACATAATGCAAATAAAAAGAAATAAAATTTAATTTTTATTTATTTTTTAAATTAATTTGATGGTCCTAGGCATATCGCTGCATGTATTTGCTCTTGGTCATGGCGGTCTATTGGGTTACTGAAGCATTACCGCTTTACGTCACTTCCATGATACCAATAGTGGCGTTTCCGATTATGGGAATAATGGTACGTACCTATTCTGGAAGTTATTTTCAAATAGCGCTCTTATCAATACCCACAAATGATTATAATGTACCGGCAATCTTGTTTCATTTTTCAGAGTTCCGATCAGACGTGTAGGCTATATTTTAAGGATACTCTGGTAATGTTCATGGGTGGTATTATGGTGGCTCTCGCTGTTGAGTACTCTAATTTACATAAACGATTGGCATTGCGGGTTATTCAAATGGTTGGATGCAGTCCTCGAAGGTATATTCTACATAAACAAAACGTAAAGTAAAAATATTTACATTCGACACTTTCGGTGTTAGGTTACATTTTGGCCTTATTGCGGTAACAATGTTTATATCCATGTGGATTTCGAATGCCGCTTGCACCGCAATGATGTGTCCGATTATTCAGGCTGTTTTGGAGGAGCTTCAAGCGGTAATAATTATTTAAAACGATATAAACATTTAGAATTTAATTTCATTGCTGCACTTTTTTGTCAATATTCACAAACAGCAAGGACTATGCAAAATGACCCAGGAGCCCAAATATCAAATAGTCGGAAAGAAGAACAATGCGGCCGAGGAAGAGTAAGTTAAAAATACGCCCGTATACATGTTTTTACATACTATGTGTAAGATTTTTGCCAAATCGCGTTTGTCCAGACCCAAAAAATGTGAAAGCAAGGGAAAATTTAAGTTCTGTCAAGTTAGCCCCACTTTTAGCAATAATTACTTTAACCAGTGTACTTTATAGGACTTTGTTTGTAATTCATTGTAGTGGATTTACATTTTTTGGTAGTTAAACAGATAACGAAATTCGATAGATTGAAAAAACAGACCCAGCCCGACTTTGAACTACAAATAATTTGACTAGTGTACCTTGTAGGAGTTCGTTTGTAGTTCTTTGAAGTAGCTTTGATTTTTTCTGTAGCCAAACAGGTAACCGCACTCCACCTTTAACTACAAATAATAAATAATTTGCATTTTTTTCACAATTTGACAGAGAATTTAGAGAATATTTTCTTACTCAACGATATTTGAGTGATGGTTATCTCTGTTTTTAATTAACCCGAAAGACGCTGTCCTGCCTAAACTAAATTAATTACTGCATGCAACGAGAGAAATATAATTGGTGAAAGTTTTTATTTGAAATGTAGTCGATCAGAGTTCACAGTTCTATTCAAAAAATTTCAAGCCAATTTCAAAATGTATCAGCCCTTTAAGCACGAATTTTGCTCACAAAAAGTGTGTTTGAAAGGCTATTTGAGAAAACGACCGTTAATAATAAAATAATAATATGTTGGCGCTTACACTATCGCTAAGTGTTTGGCCGAGCTTATCCTCCAATTTGTGGTGCGCGTCTTATTGTTGTTACACAAATGAACGGGCCTAGTTTTACGCAGCCTTCGAACAGCAAACAAATTGTTTGGAGGTTGCTTTGATCAGATATCGAACCTTGGTCCTAAGGAGTTAGTTAATAGTGGAGCTTACCCCAATTCGAGATGCGTGTGCACAAAGCAACGTATTCAAATTAAATAAAAATTTCTATATTTGCTTAATTTCTCAAAATTTTGCCATTTTAGTTTGATATTGACACCAGCGATGCCAAATTGCGGGGAATTCCCCGATTTGAGGGGAATTTATCTCGTTCGGGGAATCGAGGATTCGCTGCCTTATGCGAATACTTTTGCAATTTCGCATTAGCCACACTATAAAAACATTGTGGTTGTTCACGTTTGCCGGTTATCTGGTTAAAAATAATTTTTCTGTAGTGTATTTTATTCTTGTACAGCAACAAAATGCACTACGGAAAAATTATTTTTAAGCAGATAAACTGATAAGCAGGCAAGCGTGAACAACCACATTGATGTCAGCAATCAATGGGAATTTAATTCGCCTAGTCAGTACAGTAGGAAAGTGTACGAACTCGTTAGTTCAATGCAGTAGGTCATTGAATTGATCGAACGAACTAGTTCGAAATTTTAAATGAACTATTTGCTCCAGGTTGCCGTTTTTTAATTTTACGTATATTCATTTATATATACATTTTAAATAATGCAATTATTTATTCATTTATTAATATATCCAATTATATTTTCATTACATAACATTAAATAATATTAATATATACATACATACCTACATATGTCTAATCTATAATCTGTATTTAATCAAATGGGCCGAGTGGAAAGAAAGTGCGAAAGCAATAAAAAAAAATATCAAAAGACCAACGGTAATTTTTAGCCCTTCAAACGTGCACATTATTATACTCAAATTACATAAATTCGCTTCTTAAAATTACCAGTAAAAAGTTGAAAATTTTGATAAACTTTTTTTTTAATTTGTTGAATTTTTGTAAGTTTTGCCCAAAGCTTTAAACTTTGACTTATGTATATGGCGTATGTTATACAATTACAAATATTTAAAAAAAAAATTTATTTTTATAAAAAATTAGTGAAAAAATATAACATTTAAATATTGTATGTACATTCGTTAATAAATTCAAGCATTTGAATTTAAAAACTTGAGGTTTTTTAATGAAATCAAGCCAGTGCGGGGAATTTCACTGAAAATCGGGGAATTTCGCGGTGGTGAAGTGGCATCCCTGATTGACACAGTTTTTCGCATTGTTTACATTTTTCTTGCAAAGTCAAAGCAAAATTTAGACATACCAGCTAGCTCAACTAGTGAAGAGTTTTTTCTGCTTCAGGCAGAATTGTAGAAGAAAGACGTATGTACACGAGTGTTTGGTGAAAACCTCGACTATACAAATTGCGAGATTTTTAATTATAGTTTATTTTACAAATATTTTGGGTATGCAGGTTTGTAGTCCATTCAATTTTTGTATAATAAATTGCAAGTTTAATGTAGCTCCGACTTACCGTTGATTTTTGGCAATTTTTTTGTTGACAATGTCACTCATCATACGAAGTATGTTCGTCGATTTTTTCTATATGGAGAAAATCAGCAATACCGTGAACAAAATAATTCCCAAAAATCAACGGTAAAAGCTCAGTTATACAATACTTAGACTTTACTTGAATTGAAAATTGTATATCTGGCAAATGAGCAGCGCGTGCATGTAGTTACCAAGAAAACAACTTCACTTATAAACTTGGTGAACTATAGACTTTTCATTTCTAAGTTAAATTTCTAAGTCCAAAGACAGCCATGAGAGAATCATGCTGCCATTTCATTTTTTTATAAAATACTTACAAATATGCCACACAAATATAATCTTATTAATTAAAATTATAAATGTGAAAGTTTGTATGTTTGGATGTTTGGGAAATCTTCACGCGGAAACGACTGCACGGATTTGCATGAAATTTTGTACACAGATAGCTTATGGGCCAGATTGGTTAATAGGCTAGGTGGCCAAGAGTTGCCACCTGTTAAAAAAGTTTAATTTATTTAATATGAGGGAACGACTAAATGGATTTGCATGAAAATTTGCCCACAGATAGCTTATGACCTACAGTGGAAAATAGGCTAATTTGTTGGAAGAGTTGCCACCTGTTAAAAAAGTTTAATTTATTTAATATGAGGGAACGACTAAATGGATTTGCATGAAAATTTGCCCACAGATAGCTTATGACCTACAGTGGAAAATAGGCTAATTTGTTGGAAGAGTTTACACCTGTTAAAAAAAGTTTAATTAAATTAAAACGCGGAAACGACTAAACGGATTTGCATGAAATTTTGCAAGCAGATAGCTTATGACCTACAGTGGAAAATAGGCTAATTTGTTGGAAGAGTTTACACCTGTTAAAAAAAGTTTAATTAAATTAAAACGCGGAAACGACTAAACGGATTTGCATGAAATTTTGCAAGCAGATAGCTTATGACCTACAGTGGAAAATAGGCTAATTTGTTGGAAGAGTTTACACCTGTTAAAAAAAGTTTAATTAAATTAAAACGCGGAAACGACTAAACGGATTTGCATGAAATTTTGCGCACAGATAGCTTATGACCAAGGTTAGAAAGTAGGCTACTTTTTCAAGAGTTGCCACCTGTTAGAAATGTTTAATTTAATTAATACGC
>NW_016159752.1:23301-23531 GCF_001687245.7 Rhagoletis zephyria
TATTGCCGCAGTCGTTGCCAAACCAATAGCTCTGCTTTTGGTACCAGTTGGTACGAGAAAAGTCCTGCTACCTCATCTATAATAATTTTCCACCAGCACGTTCTTAAATATTTATCTACATTTAAAATATTTAAATCCTTTAGTGTTGCTCCGCGCAGCCTGTGAAAGAATTGCAAAACTCGTTAAATTAATTTGTATTTTTGAATTACATATGTAGTAGCTACTTACAA
>NW_016159752.1:23586-31919 GCF_001687245.7 Rhagoletis zephyria
TACAAGCCTCTTTCTATTATATTTTTTTGTTTTATCGTTTACGAGCTTTTCTCTAACTTTTTGGCGATACGAGAATCCCTCGTAAAACATAATGTTCGTAAAATGTACGTTTTCTTGCTGGCTGGGCTTATTAAAAATCTTGTCAAAGTGTGAGTGGGGTAAAGTTGTGATAAGCACTATATATCTGAAATATTAAAAAAAAAAATAATAGTGCGTTCATCTCATGCTAGGCGTTTGGTGAAGCTTTTGTAAACATCCTTGTGTGATAAAAGCCTATTTATATGGAATCCTATTTGTATAAATAACGTTTCAATATATAATATATAACAAAACGTGAGTGTGCGTGATTTACAACACCATCAACGTGAGCGTGCATGAACGTGAGTCAAAATCCCTCACGCGCCCACCTCTACTACAAACAGCGCTTATGATACATTTCGAAACAACTTTAGCTCCTTTATCTATACCTTTACCGATGATATTATGGCCCAAAAACTGACAGATAGCCGAATTAGCAGCGAATGTACACGACTAAAGACCTATCCTGATCGAAATCAATCGATAAACCTCTTTTTAATCCCATTTGAAAATGTGTTTTCACTTATTTGACGACAAAAATCACTGAATTTGACATAAGATAAGCATAGATAACACGGTGCTACAAAAAAATCACGAAATACATCCGAAGAAACATTAAATTTATTTGTGTGTTTGTACCAGACTGTCAGATTTTTCAAGCAGTATGGCTAAGGAATTCATCAATATTTATTCAAAATTTTTATATACAAAGACTCTTGCAAAAAATTAGTTTTTCAAAAAAGTTTAGGAAAAATGGACGTGGTACCGCGCACTTATATATGCGTATCCCACATCGCTTGTGTGGGGGAGGCGTACCTGCTCAATTCACGCGGAGTCCTGGTGCTCCGCCGGCGCTGATACCGGCCAACGCCCAGCTTGTTGGGGCAGTGCTGCTGCCTGCTTCACGCGGAGCCTTGGTGCTCCGCCGGCGCTGATTGCCCTGTACGCTGCTACGTGCCGCTGTGATACAGCGTCCCCGTTTGTGGGGTACTTTGCTGTACGCGTTTGTACGAAACTTTAGTGCTCCGGAGCCGCTCCTTGGTCTACCCGAATATGTGGGTGTACTTCAGCCGCAGTATGGGACCTCCGGGTAAATTTAATAAAAATTCGACTGTTCCGTTTTAAGTGACGCGCAATAATGCCGCTAATTTTATTTTCACTACAAGACTTAAAGTTAGCTGCTTTCGCTGATACAACAGGGTTGCATCAATATCGTAAATTCTTAGCATTTACTACCAAAATGTGAGAGGTTTGAACACAAAGCTATCAAGGTTACACTTGCAGTCCTATGATTTTGACTTCAAAGTACTGGTGTTTACTGAAACCTGGCTCAAGCCGAATGTGTTCAACTCGGAAATTTTGTGTCCTAAGTATGAAGTGTTTCGAAACGACCGTTTAAATAAAAAAGGTGGAGGCGTCTTAATCGCTGTCCAGACTGACCTTTCTTCTGAAGAAATTGAGTTCACTGACACCGATGAAGTTGAATTCCTCTGCGTTCGAATAAGATATCATTCTATTAGCGTTTATCTTGTTGCTGCTTATATACCACCTAACTCGAGCCTTTCTGTTTATTTAAAACACTCCTCCTTACTGCTCTCTCTACATGCCATGGTGAAGCCCTCCGATACTGTTATTGTCCTGGGTGACTTCAATCTTGCGGGTGTTTCTTGGGATCTAATAGATGGTATTCTAGTACCAAATTCCTCTCGTGATCTCTTCAATCAATTTTTGAACGATCTGTCAGATCTTAGTCTTTACCAGATCAACTCTGTTAGTAATAACTTAGGTAAATGTCTGGATTTAGTTTTTGTGGACGATGTTTCCAACGTCACAATAGCCCCTAGCTATGCTTTGATTACCCCTGTTGATTCTCACCACCCACCACTAGAATTGTCCTTGATAAATTCACGCAACTCATGTTGCTTTATCAGTAAAAAATCAAGAGCGGAGCGTTACTCATTTAAAACAGCAGATTATAATAAACTTAGGTTAGAGATATCGAAGATAACTTGGCCCCAGTATGATGGGAATGCTGAAGATAGTGCCTTACATTTTAGCAATTCCTTACGCCACATTTTCAGTAAAATCATTCCTCTTGTTAAGGAAGCTAACGTAACGTCTAACGCTCAGTGGTTTACTGGCGAATTGAAACGCTTAAAAAATCAAAAATCCAAAGCATTTAAGCTTTTTAAAAAATCTGGCTTGTCTTCTCACTACTCCGCGTACTCCATTCTTAGGCATAAATACAATGTATTGAACAAAAAGTGTTACAATAATTATATTAACAGGGTTCGACTCAATATAGTTTCTAATCCCAAATCGTTTTACGCATTTGTGAACACAAAGCGTAAGACTAACGGTTATCCCTCAACATTGAAGTTAAATGACTTAGTTTCCAGTGACGAAAATATTATTGCCGATATGTTTGCTGGTTTCTTCGAGTCAAACTACTCTGCCAGTTCTACATCTTCCCAACTGAATTCGAATCTATCTAGCTACCCATTCGATCTGCCATCATTTGATTGTATCCGAATTCCATCGATATCTGCTGCGGACGTCCTCATTCATTTGAATTGTTTGAAAATTTCATATACAGCTGGCCCAGACGGTATACCCACAAGTGTTCTTAAAAGTTGTGCAGAGTATTTGTATAAGCCTCTGGCAAATATTTTTAATGCTTCCCTAAAACAGGGTGTCTTCCCATCTTCCTGGAAGGATTCGTTTATCTTGCCACTTTATAAAAATGGAAGTAGGACTAACATCGTAAACTATAGAGGAATTGCGAAGCTTTGTGCTATTGCTAAAGTTTTTGAGGCAATCGTTACGGAAGAACTATCTCACTCTATTACTTCTGCTATTGATCTATCGCAACACGGTTTTTGCAAAGGTAAATCAACTGTATCCAATCTTCTTGAATTCACTACTTATGTGTCTAATGGGTTTAAAAACAATCTTCGAACGGACGTGATTTACACTGATTTCAGCAAGGCATTTGACAAGGTATCTCATTCAACCCTTATATATAAACTTGATCGAATTGGCTTCCCTCCTATTCTTCTCAGCTGGCTTTCTTCTTACTTAGTGGATAGGAAACAAAGAGTAATTTTTAAAAATTGTACCTCCCGGCCAATACATGTCACATCCGGCGTACCTCAGGGCAGCCATATTGGTCCCGTCTTGTTTATTTTATTTATAAATGACCTTCCTAAGGTGTTGAATTACTCGAAATGCTTAATGTACGCTGATGATGTTAAGCTCTTTAAGTACATTAGTACTGCAGAAGATAGGGAGCATTTGCAAGCTGACCTAACCTGCATTTTCGAATGGTGTGAAGCAAATTCCATGTCACTAAATTTGAAAAAGTGTAAATTCATGACCTTCTCTAGAAAATCGTTCTATCCAAATTCGTATATGATATCTGACCACAATGTTGAGCAAGTGACCAATTTCATTGACCTAGGTGTAACTATGGATCCGAAACTAGAATTCAAGTCTCACATAAACTCCTGCGTGATTAGGGCTAGAGGATTGTTGGCTTTTCTTAAGCGCTGGGCCAAGGAGTTCAACGATCCTTATGTCACTAAAGTTCTCTTTACCTCTCTAGTTAGACCGATTTTGGAGTATGCATCTATAGTATGGAATCCTAGCTATCAAATTCATAGTGACAGGCTCGAATCAGTGCAGAAACAGTTCCTGTTATTTGCCCTCAAAAATTTATGTTGGGACTCGTCTAAAAATCTCCCACCCTACAAGGATCGCCTGAAGCTTATAGATTTGCCGACGCTTCAGAGTCGTAGAGAGATGCTTGGTGTTCTTTTTTTAATTAAATTAATGAACGGGATGGTCAGTAGTCCCTTTTTACTGAGTGAGATAAATTTTTGTATTCCTACAAGACCCACGAGACATTTTAAACCTATTGTGTTGAGTATTTGTAAATCAAACTTTGAAATGCATGATGCTTTTCGGTGCTTATGCCAAGATTTTAACAAGCATTATGATTGCATCGACATATCTGAATCGCTTTTTGTAATAAAGAAAACATTGCTCAACAAGTTAACTAAATAAACTAATATCTGCAACCGTGAACGAAAAAATTACACAATATCTATGACTGCTTAGTACAATTGTAACGGCTTCGTATATTTCCGCGACCGCGTAGGACAATAGGAGCAGGGATCGGAAACTCGGCCTTTCCGACCTCGCCCAACAGTTCGTCTATAGCGTGGAGCGGAAACTAGGACTTTCCGCCTGCCTCACTTACAAAGTAACGACTACGGGAACATGGATCGGAAGCTCGGCCTTTCCGACCATGATCAACGGCCTGTAAACAGGGCGGAGCGGAAACTAGGTCTTTCCGCCCGCCGCACACAAAAGTAGACTGGAGACAAGGCCTCGCCAGCTACCCAAATTGCTATTGAATATCATTGTTATCTTTACAAGTTAATATTTATAATTATTTCACTCTGTAATGTATCACACATACTTAAATATTCTAAATCTTTCTATCTCAACTGTCTGTAAGAAAACATTTTTCTGTAGACTAAATAAATAAATAAATAAATAATCTATTACCTTAGGCGAATTCATATAAGGTGATTTGTAGGGTTGCAACATGTATGGTTGATCGCATTACATCACCCTCCTTGGGAAAAGAAGAATTTGGCAAGGTGATCAATTTTGCCATATTCTTCTTGCCCAAAAATTTATATTTAGAATTAAATTGTTTTGAAGCAACGAATTTGGATTTGATTGAGGAATATTCCTCTCCCTTATATCCCTTCGTTCATAGCAATTTAAGTTATGGTAAATATTTAAATAAAAGCTATTGTATTTACTTAATTAATATACCTTATTTTTTATTAATATTTGTCAAATTGGCAAAGTATAGTATTGTAAAATAAAGATAAGTATGCTATTGATAAGTAACTATGACTTATGAGTTTATTTAATATACATAAATATATTTTTAATTGAATATGAAAAAATGGAAATTCAAGTTTCTTTTATATATAATATATATATATATATATATACATAGTATTTGGCTAAATGAGTTCGGCCGTTCCCCCGTTTTCGACCGTGAATGGCTCCGTGGAATAGCAGCAACCCTGCCTAATCGCCTACTCACCACGGCCCGTTCCACCCACGTACACATAATATACGTACACACACATATACACATGAATTGTACTTGCACATACACACACATGAATTACAACATAACATGAAACAAAACACAATTTGTCGATCATCGAGACGAATAGACGTGTTCTCCCCGCCAATTATATTTTAATAAAACCCCCTTCAACGTTAACAAAAAGATTGTTCCATACTTTTTTGTAGTGCCCTTCTGGTGGAAAAGTGGTGAGTGTGCCCCCTAAAAGTGTTGCCGTGGTGTAAGAGTAACGATGGTCCTTCTGCGGCAAACAGACAGGCACCTTTGAAAATTTAAATTGCTCAAAAAAAAAAGGGTGAAAACAGTGAAAAAAACACACTTAAGCAAGTACATACATAAATATATACAAAAATAAGGGCAAAAGTGAACAAAAAGCAGCAAAGTCATAAATAATTTACTAAAATAAAACGGGCGCGGCGTGCAAATTTCACACTTAACACATAAACCAAAAATTTCGGGCGCGAAAAAACCAAACAAAATTAATCACCAACAAGTGAGGAAGAGCATTGGGCAAATCAGCTACATAAAGGAAGCGAGGGCGCAGCGTCAACGAGGGAGGAGGACAGTATACGGAGCACAGGCACTCCAGAGGACAACATAGTTCAAACTCAACAACACCAACTAAACCCCAAAGCCCTTGAACACATCAAAGTGAGTTGTATCGTTCCACTTATTTACAAAAGTATCCTAAATCAAGCCAAAAAAGCGAACTGAGCCCGATTTAATAAAAAATATTTTTTCTTGAATAACGGCGCTAGTTAATTTACAGCTGCCAGGAAAAATTTAATTGCGATACACATATACATATTTATGAAAATTTATTCCCCCTGCCCAAGATATAAAAATATTCATACAGTCCACTCAGAAAACTAACAACTCAGCATAGCTTACAAATAAAAGGCGCAAAATTATTTACATAAATGCCCGTCTGTATGTATCTAAATCCATACAGAAATTCCGCAAAATAAATACAGTTCGCTTTAGAAGCTACATATAAAAAACAATAATTCCTCCGCTGGCTTATGTGCTTAAATTTCGTGTAATAAAACACAAACAATTATACCGCAAAACATACATATATTCAAGTGGACACTTGCCAATATTTCCAGCAATACCCCTTCTGTTTGTATAACAAACAGCAAGCAGGATTGCATAAAAAAGTAAGCAAAAAAGCCAAATCATAGTTAATAAGAATTGGCGCCAAAACAACTAATAACGTATGTACACATAAACATAATACATACGACATAATATTATTCCCCAACTACTTAATACAATACAGGCTTTATATTGTTTATCGGTTCATATACATATAACATATATGTACATACTCCCGTTCTTTCAACCCAAAAATAATATTGAAAACAAAACATACTCACATATCTATTTACAAGCGGATTATTAGCAAGCAACCTGCATTGCTCAGTTACCTCCCATCATTTGCATGCACTAACATATACGTATACATACAAATATACGTATGTATATGTATACATGCCTATATTCTAACGCAAAACTGCATACCAAAAAGTTATAAAAAGAGCGGGTACGAAAAATCGCGGCATATATAGAATTTTTTAACAAATTGATACATTATCTGATACAAAGAAAATCAGAGCAATAGATTTTCAAATAAATTATACATCCTAATAGGGGATTATTAAATAAACCTCCAAAACGCGTATATATCTACATAACATTTCCATTGTTAAAAAGGTGCGGTAAGAACCATAATAGTGCGGTTCTTTATATTAATTAAATTAATTTGATCGGGTACACAGCTCACTAGCTGTAATTCGTATACCCAGAAAAAAAGGGACAAAATAAAAACCAAATTTTTTGTCTTTACAAAACATCCATAATAAAAGAGCGGTTATATTAAGTAAAAAGGCGATACGTAACCTGACTAATTTAATCGAAGGTTACTCATGTATTTGCTTAAAGCAGTATACACGGAGAAAACCCGGAAAAAGCTAAAAAAAAAAATAAAATAAAAAAAAATAAAATAAATAATACATAAGCACGTAAATAATAAAACACGAAAGTGAGTATTGCGGATACATTGTGTTACTATAAAGAAAAGTAAGTCAAAATCCGATCGACTATACGGGCACTCATATTATTCCATCATTCGCGGGTACTAAAATACATAGAAAAAAAAACAATTTTATAAATTGCCGAGTTCACATTTAAATGCAAACGAACAAGTCTCCCATCAAAGAACCGAAAACACCTCAATTGCTAGATCTACCGAAAATGGTTGACGAAGATAAGCATCAAAGCACCCCTGCAGAATCTACACGCTCAAAACAGGGTACGAAGCAAAAAAAGACCAAAGACTTTTCGGCCGCAAAATTTATTGCGGAAAGTGACAGTCTAATAAGATACTGCACTAGGTTTTCCGCAGCCCCTATCCAAGACAATTCAGAATCAGTTCTGGAAGTAAAAACCCACAGTCTTGATAATTTTTGGACACGTCTCCAATCGGCTTACGACGCCATAATTGAAACTGAGGATTCAGATTTACCTGAAAATTTTAAATCCTCGGCTTACGCCAAATATGAAAATTGCTTAGACCAATACGAAGAAACAAAGGCTATGATTTCCGTGCAACTAAAATTAATAAAGCCATTAAATGCACCTACTCCACCTCTGAGAGTAGAGCTGCCCCAAATACAAATCCAAGAAGCAAGTTCAGGCATACATCTTAAAGTGCCAGCATGTGATACAGAAGTATTTCATGGAGGTTATGAACAATGGCCGTCCTTCCGGGACATGTTTACAGCCGTATACATAAACCATCCAAAGTTATCTCAAGCGCAAAAACTGTATCACCTCAGATACAAAACAAAAGGTCAAGCAGGCGCTATAGTTAAACAATTCGCACTTAGTGACGATAATTTTAATCTGGCTTGGGNGCTTGGGAAGCATTCAAATCACGATATGAGAATGAAAGAGTATTGGTCGACAATCAAATAACGATTTTAATGAACTTGCCAAAAATTCAAAAGGAAACAAGCGAAGAATTCATGAAATTACAGTCCACTGTATCAAACTGTTTGTCGGTTCTCGCGACACA
>NW_016159752.1:34889-73483 GCF_001687245.7 Rhagoletis zephyria
GTGGATTTCCCTCAAAAATAATCAGCCACAATGGCAAAACATTCGTCGGAGCCCAAAGGGCCACTGAAAGGCAATTTATCCAATTTATTAAGGAAGTCTCGCCTGAAATCATAAAGAAATATGCACCCCAAGGAATTAATTGGCAATTTATTCCCCCTAGCGCTCCACACATTGGGGGACTCTGGGAATCCGCCGTAAAAAGCTTTAAAGTGCATTTCAAGAAAATATGAAGAGTTCACCACTCTATTAGCTCGAGTTGAAGCCGTTCTCAATTCACGTCCTCTCAATACCCTCTCGCAAGATCCCTCCGATTTCACAGCCCTCACCCCTGGGCATTTTCTCAGAGGAGCTCCACTTCTGGCCATACCCGAGCCAGAAACGCACTCCCTATCCCTCACAAATCGATGGGAAAGAATTAAAGTTCTCCATCACGAATTTAGCCGTCGATGGAAGGAGGAATACCTAAAAGACCTCCATAAAAGATATCGATGGAAAAACACTCAAGAAGCGCGACGACGAATATCTTCCCCCTANCCAAGAAGCGCCAAAGATTGGAGACTGTGTCCTAGCTCACGACGAATATCTTCCCCCTACGGAATGGCGGCTCGGCCGCATAGAGAAAATATATCATGGCTCCGACGGTCATGTCCGCGTAGTTGATCTCCGTACACAAAGCGGCACACTAACTCGACCGCTCGTCAAGCTATGTTTCCTTCCAACCGCCTCTCCTACCGATTGCGCGAATACCATTACCTAAAATCATCAAACCGCAATAACGTAACAAAAACCGAGAGTATCAAAAGTGCCTAAATCCGGACCCTCGAACTCATACCAAGGGGCTTACGCCTAGCAATCATGTTCATAACTGCTTACACCTGTGCTATACTAAAGTCCGTTCTCCCCTAATGTAGGTAAACATTGACGTGGAAATGCATGAAGCCGCACCAACTCCAACTCTCCGTTCGGCAATCACCGTGCCCCGCTCGGCAGCACCGCCAGTAGCAGCTCCGCGTTCTGCTGCGCCACGTACCGCAACAGCCCCGGCCGCAGCGCCACGCAATGTCCCGCCTCGTCCCGCCGTCGCTCCGACGGCACCACCCCGTGCTGAGCTTCCACAAAGGAGCCCATCAGAAATGCAAGGCGTACGATGCCCGCTATGTAGGCGCCCACACAAGCTGCGCCTATGCTCCATATTTAGGAGTATGCAGCCGCCGCAGCGCCAGCAAGTCGCGCAAGCGCATGGGTACTGCCTAAATTGCTTGGCGCTATCGCACGCAACGAGAGAATGCGACTCCCCCAACAGGTGCCAAGTATGCGACCGACCGCATCACACGCTGTTGCATCGCATGTTCGGACGTCCGATGATCGAGACACAACCATGGGCGGCGAAGGCCGCACGACAGCAGTACAGCACGATCGCGGCGACCACCAGTACAGCAGGGCCACCGCACTTGGAACCATCCTGGGGCTCGATATCGCGCTCCAGCGGTCACACATCGCCGGCACCAGCCTACGCAACATCCCCGTCGTGCAACCGGAATCAGCAACGTAGTGGAGACCCTGCAGCAACTCCAGCAACTNTGCGCTCCAGCTGTCACACATCGCCGGCACCAGCCTACGCAACGTCCCCGCCGTGCAACCGGAATCAGCAACGTAGTGGAGACCCTGCAGCAACTCCAGCAACTACTAGGCTGAAGACTCGCCTAGCGGGGCCGGGATGGCTAAATGAGTTCGGCCGTTCCCCCGTTTTCGACCGTGAATGGCTCCGTGGAATAGCAGCAACCCTTCCTAATCGCCTACTCACCACGGCCCGTTCCACCCACGTACACATAATACACGTACACACACATATACACATGAATTGTACTTACACATACACACACACATGAGTTACAACATAACATGAAACAAAACACAATTTGCCGATCATCGAGACGAATAGACGTGTTCTCCCCGCCAATTATATTTTAATAAAACCCCCTTCAACGTTAACAAAAAGATTGTTCCATACTTTTTTGTAGTGCCCTTCTGGTGGAAAAGTGGTGAGTGTGCCCCCTAAAAGTGTTGCCCTGGTGTAAGAGTAACGAGTATTTGTTGAAAGATTTTTAAAGTTTGATTTTAACAATGCATAAAATGCTTTTTGGTTTAACAATCCAATTTATATTTTTGTGAAAAAATCTTAATATACAGTTTTATGGAAAAATTTCAGAATATTGTTGTGTTTTTTGTACATTTTTTTGTAATAAAAGAAAAATTAAAAATAATTATACATACGTATGTACATATATAAGAAAATTTGTTTTATTTTATTTTATGGATTCTATTTTTGTTTACTGTTTTTGCTTTTTTCCTGATTTTGTCGAAAATTGTTACGTTGACTCCGTCAATATTTGTTATGACGTATGGACCTTCATATATGTTTGTATGTTTATCGCGTGGTGCCTTTTGAACTAAGACCGTATCATTTAAATTAACTATTAATGGACGCGTGGTCTTGTTATATACCGTTTGGTTTCGAATTTTGTGTTTGTTAATAAGTTCTATTGCAAGCGCGTGTGATTTTTGCATTCTGTATTTGATTTCTTTCGAATAATTATAATTATAAATATAATTATCAATGTTGTATATCGAATCAATTTTTACGTTTTGTAATTCGGTTGGTAAAATTGCTTTTCTACCGAATACTAATTCAAATTGTGAAAGTTTGTTATCAAATATAGAACTTGTTGTAGTGTTGTGCAAAAATGTGAAGTATTTCAAATAAACGTCCCAATCGGACCAAGTTTCATTTAAATACGCGCGTAAATATTCATTAAAGACACGGTGGTTTCGTTCAACAGTACCAACGGTTTCATGGTGATGTGCTGTCGAGAAATGTGCTGGATTTTTAAAAGTTTGGTTAATTCGGGAAAAACTTCATTCTTAAATTCGGTGCCCAAATCGGATTTTCGGAATCGGAGTGTTCATAATGCCGTATGTTAAAAAAAAAGCTTTCAAAAATTGCAGAAGCTATTGTTTTGCACTTTTATGCGGTGTGGCTATTGTTACTAAATATTTGCTTAAGTCGCATATAATGGTTACTGCGAACCTATTGCCATTAATGGACTCAGGGTTTGCAAGGCTTTGGGGTTAGTACTAAATTTTCTTTAGTTTTAGGTTTTACTTTATTTAATAAACATTTCTCACAGCTTTTTTCGAATTTAGCAATATCGCGTGTCATATTTTTCCCAATAGTATTTTGTACGTAATTTTGCATAGAGTTTTTTGTTTCCGCAATGTCCGCCTGATATCGGGTCGTTATGGTAAATTGTCATGAGTTTAAGTTTCTTGTCGTCTTCAGTTATTGTTTCCACAGGGTCTGTTAGTATAATTTGTAAAGATTTTAAAACTTTGTTTCCACTAATTTTTAAGTCTGTAATCGAAAATTGTTCAAAGAAAGAGTTTTCCATTTATATGTATATTTTAATACTTCAAATTTCATTTTTATCGTAAGTAATTTTGGTTTTTATCCGTGGAATTTTTTTTTTTTAAATTGTAAGAAAATTTGTCGTAAACTTGTACCGTGGAGTTATTTGTGTGATTTTCTTCGTACTGTGGTTGCATTTCTACGTTTTGTTTTGTCATCGATCTAGTTTTTACTGCTAAAATATGTTTTGTTGTGTCTTTAAGTTCGTCAATTGTGATTCGTGATAGTGCATCCGCACCAACGTTTGTTTTGCCTTTTGTATATTGTATTGTAAAATTGTATTCCGAAAGTTCCAGTCTTATTCGCGAGAGTTTTGACGACGGATCTTTCATATTAAAAAGGTAAACCAATGGTCGGTGATCAGATTTTACAGTAAAGTGTGTGCCATAAACGTATGGTCGAAATTGCTTGATTGCGAAATATATTGCTAGAAGTTCGAGTTCGATAATTGCGTTTTTTGTTCTGCTTTATTGAAAGCCTTAGAAGCAAAACAAATTGGTAGGTCGTTGCCGTTGTAGTTTTGGCTTAAAATTGCATCGCATCCGGTTTTAGATGCGTCGACTGTAATTATGAATTCTTTGCTAAAGTCAGGATACTGTAAAAGTTTAGAAGACATTAAAGAAGATTTAAGTTTTTCAAAAGCTTGCTCACAGGAGTTATCGCATTTAAATTCTAAATTTTTCCTGCTCAAACGATTTAAGTGTGCTGCCAGAGAAGCAAAGTCAGGTTTAAACCTTCTATAATAGTTTGCAAACGCCACGAATCTTCGCACTGCGTCTTTATCGCATGGCTTTGTGTACTTTTTAATGGCTTCTATTTTTGTATCATCTGGCAGTAAACCTCTTGCTGAGCACTTGTGTCCTAAGAAAGTTACCTCTGATCGTAGAAAATTACATTTATTTGGGTTACGTCGCAAATTGAACTTTCTGCAAGTTTCGAACACTTTTTCTAGATTTTTGAAATGGTGTGCCTCACTGCATCCAATAACTATTACATCGTCGACATACTTAAAAGCTTGATTAGTTGAAATACCGGAAAATGCTATAGACGTCATTCTTAAAAACGAGTTAGGTGCTACATTAAGACAAAAAGGCAAGACCTTCCAACGGAAAGATCCGCGATCAGTGCTAAAAGATGTAATATCTCTAGAATTTTTATGTAATGGAATTTGGCGAAAACCAGAATACAGATCCAGAGTCGAATAATATTTTGCTCTTCCAAGATTATCTGAAATGTCGTCTATACGTGCTAACGGAAATTTGTCTGCAATTAGTTTTTTGTTTACTGCTCTAAAGTCTACGCACATACGGTACGATTTTTGGCCTGTCGGATCTTTTTTAGGCACTAAAATTAAAGGACTGTTATAGTTGGAGCAGCTTTCCTCGATCAAATTGTTTCGCAATAATCGACTTGTTTTTTATTTCTTCGCGTTGTGAATATGGCAATCTGTAGTTTTTTATGTAAACTGGTGTTTTGTCTGTCAGTCTCAATTTTTGTTCATAAAAGTTGTTCAGAGTCATAAGGTCGGATTTTAAGGCAAATACGTCGGAATATTTTGAGCAAAGATTAAGCAATTTATTTTTAGCATAATTGGGTACTTGTTTTCCTAAAAGCGATTTTAGTTCTTTTATGCGTTTCGGATTAGATGTGGTTTCGTTAATTTTATAAACGTTAAAGTCTGTTATATCTTCGGTTTGCATATTGAAATTGCTTACGTATTTCACTTCGTCAGTAGTGTTTATTAGTTTTAGTATCGGGGTTTTCGTGTCAACGATACATTTCACTACAAACTTCCTGAGCGTCTACAAAAACAGGGTTTTTCGCATCTAGGTGGAACTTCTAAGCTGTCGGTAGTAGTACCGTGCAAAATTTAAACGCTCATCCTTTTTGTCCCCAAACCAATGGTTATGCTATCGTTTGCATAGTTGATTATGCATTTGTTTATTTTTAAAAAGTCTTTTCCGAGTATGCCGTCCGAAGGAATGTTAAAGCTGTCATTTACAACGTGAAGAGTGTGCGGAATGAAAATGTCTGATACTACCAAATTTGTATTTATTGTGCCCAAGGTTTGGACCGTTTCTGATGTTACGCCCGTGATATTAATAATGTTATTGCTGTTTATTGCGGATTTGCTTGTTAGGCTGGAAAATTTTATAAGTGAAATGTCTGCTTGAGAGTCTACTAAAAAAGTGCATTGTTTGTGAGAATCACTACAATTTATTTCAATGAAATCGGAATAGTTGAGATTTAGGCAGTAAATGGATTTTTCCTTTGTAAAAGTCGTTAATTGTTCAAGTCTAGCTCCCCCAGTGTTCGCGCCTGAGGGGCCTCGGCGTTTAAAGTCCGAACATTGGCAGAATTTCGTGTATTTGAACGCGTATGATTGCTATTTCTACTGCTTGAAGCCTGGCTGTTGTTTCTATTATTGTAGTTATTTCGTCTATTACTGAAACTATTATTCCTATTCTGATTGTTGTTTCGATAGCTAGTATTACCGCTGTGCCTATTTAAATTGCCGTTAAACCTGAAGTTGGTATTGTGATATCTGTAGTTATTGCTGCCTCTATAACCTCCTCGAAAACTAGTTGCTCGTATGGGACGTGACCTAAAAGCCAACACCTGCCGCTCTTTTACTATACTGTCGTGCTCCACAATCATTTTCGCTACAACATCTTTCGAGTCGCTGAAGGTTGACGTTGCTAGTATAGACTTTACCATATCTGAACGGCTGTTGAGCCTACAAATATTTATTGTTTGCTCGGCTGCCATCTCGTGAGCTTTCGCTTGTGTCATCCCTTCAATAATAAGTGAACGCTCCAGAGCATCTACGAGCTCCTCTACCTGTTTCGCAAAATCTGAATAATTGTTGTTATGCACTTTCAAAGCTGCAACTTTACCAGCGACAACTTTCGAGTTATCTGGTTTTATTTTGCTAGACTGCGCTTCTTTAATTTGGCTAACTGAGCTTATTTGCGTTGGTAGGGACTCGCGAGCTTTACCTTCAAGTTTGGATTTCAAAAATGCAATAAATGATGTAGTGAGGTTTTCGTCTGACAATTCTTCAATAAGGAAAATTTTATCAATAAAAGAGGCAAGTGATAGCGGGTCACCATTATAATTTTCCGTTATAATCGAGGCGCATAAACTTATAAATCATTTATTTTGCTCAGGTGTTGCCATTTTTGCGTTGTTATTTTGAAATTATAATTTATAATTAATATTTGGTGAGCTAGTGGTTACGTAAGGAGGATCGTTGAATCCCAAAAAATCTTCGAGAAAAGACAAGGAACGACTCTTTTTAATATTATAAACTTCAAGGGTGCCAGTTGAACGTGCGTCAGCAAATTCTTCGTCGGAATCTGCGTCCGAATACAAAACGTTTTCAGTAATAAATTCGTAAAAATCTTCTGGTACTTTTATTTTGCAACCAATTTTACAAAAACACTTAAGTAGCTTTTCTCTACACCGCGATAAACTTTCAATTAATGACTTTGGCTTAACCCTTTGTTTAAAATGCGAATTTACTAGTATTAAAATGTTGTTATAACTTTTTATTAAAGATTCTTTATATTCCTCTAGCTTGCCCTCTTTTGTTGAGATAGGACGACTTTGTAACACACGTTTTGTAACTTTTGCAAAATCAGTACGCAAATCTTTAAATGCAGTGTCAAAATCTGGCATTTGACAAACCCGGCATAAATGTTAAAAAAAGGTCGATTTATTTAAATTATGGCAAAAAGATGTTGGATTTTGTACGCAACTATAGCCACAGTAAAATTTTCACAATTGGAATTCAATCGGCATTAATCTTTGTTTAAAAAAAGGTGTAAACGTGGCAATCTGATAGCACGGCCTGTTTTATAAGAAAAAGATGTATCGATTAGTTTGATTTTATATAAAATTTCAAAGAAAAAAGTTTCCAGCACTCACTCGGCGAAGCACAGAAAAAAAATGTTTGTCTGATAATATCAAAATTTTGAATTAAATGTTTTGGAAAAGTTGTCGTTAACTACTTTGCAAGGCATTGTTTATTAAAAATTTTAAATTGTAATTTAATTTTAAGAAAAGTTGCGTGGCGTTATTTACACGCTAGTGTAATTCAAAAATGTAAGTGAAATGTTTGTTGTATTCAAAAATGTATGTAGGTCTGAAAAAGTTAATGTTATAGAACACTTGAAAAAAGGAAAGTTGGTTTAATACCAACAATTTGCACACGACTGTAGTTCAGAAATTCCATTAGAAACAGCAACACAAATATGTACATATGTATAAGTTATCATAAATTAATTCCCATAGTTGCTTTTCCCAACCTTCGCTTGGGTTATTCACACTTCAGCCACATTGCAACCGTTCGTCATATTGCCCAACAGCCTAATCAGCAGAAATATGACCAGATCAATGTTCACACGGTTGCTAGCACGGGTCGCTGTATCAGCAAAGCAATATCTATTGCTATTGCTAGAAGTCACTGCACCATCATCGGCGTGATGTCAACATCACTAGCGCCACTATTCTCGGAACACCGCAGTCAATCGTCATCTTATTTAACAGCGTCAGCACAAACAAGAAATTACAACATATGAGCAACGCCGGAGTTACAATTCTGTCACAGCCACTATTCGCCGGCTGCGCGGCAGCAGCATCGCGCTGCGCTGTAGGTTAGGTGTTAGCTAAAAGTTAAGTAGGGAGTTAGTTCTAATTTAGACTCATAGCTGACCCAACGGCAGCGTTGTAACGAATAAATAAAAAATAATAAATAATAAAACGAAAAACGGTTTATTTATATGAGAAAGTATATATTGACAATTTTAATTATGTAACTTGAGTATTAGTATGTACATAAGTATAAGGATAAACATTTTTTGTTTTAAAGTATTAGCATTAGTGAACAATTATATTGAATAAAAAAATGTACACTTAAGTGTAACGAATATATGTATGTATGTATGCTCATACCATCAGGTCCCACGAAGTCACCTTCCTGCATACCGTTGCCATGTACAGATGTGTTGTCCTAGTTGTAGCTGTTGTTGCTCGTTTCACGCTGCTATCGCACCCTGCTCAGCGATATGTATGTATGTGTGTGGCGTTAGGTGGCGTGGTGTTATATGCCATGATGCAATAATACAAGGTGATATCAATTGTGACAGCTCGATTTGACACTGCCTTAGCTCAGTAGAACGAGAAGAAAAACGGAAGAAATTAAGCTCCATTTGGGGGAAAAATATAAAATTTCACATTTTTCCTAAACAAAATTTGCTTTTTTATAGTATATTCGTAATGAAATGAAATAAGATAAGATAAAATACCTGAGAAAAAATAAAAAAATATTCAACTATATTATTAGGCAAAGAATTGTTAAAGAAGTAACACTGTCTTACCTAAGGCAATCAATATGGCGGAATTAGAGCGAGAAGTTGCCAACTGATAACACCTGTATTATTGCATCATGGTTATATGCCGCTGTAACGGAGTTACAGTTAAGTGGCGGTGGAGTTACAGTTAAGTGGCGTGGTTTTGTACGCCGTTAGGTAACGGGGTTATTGTTCAGTGGCTTCGCATATTTAGGGGGTACAGTCACTGCAAAATCCGCATTGATTCGTGTGTTTTTTGTCCACTTTTACACACACACTAGTTTTAGTTTTTCTACTTTTCCACCTAAAGTTTTAACGTTTTGTACCACCAGCCACTGTATTTTTATTTTATTTAAAAAAAAGTGTATACCAACAACCACTGCACACACTTATTTCTTTGTTTTTTTTTGCCACTTGCCACTTTTATTTTCGACGTTTTAGTTTTGTAAATTTTCTTTTAAACTTTGGTACTACCGTATCTTTTTGCTTTTTTTCTTTTTTTTATATCGTTTTGAAACTTTGGTACATCGTACAGTTCCATAAGTAAAGTAACTCTTCTTCTTACCGTTTTGCCTGGCAGGCTGTAGGTGTGTGTTTGGCAGGCTGTAGGTGTATTTTTGGTTAGTGTATTGGTGTTTTTGGTTTCAGTGTGTAAGTGTATTTTGAATAAATTGTAATAGAAATAAAAGAAATTGTAATAGAAATGAAAGAAATTGTAAAAGACAAGAGCACAGCCAAAAAACAGGTGATCTCAGCTGTAGGCATTTTTTGGCAATCAGCTGATAGTGTTTTTACTTATGAAACTGTACGATGCTTTGGTACAACCGTTTTTTTTTTGTATTTTTAAATTTTTTTTTGATTTTTTTTTTTGGTTGTTTGTTACCGCCACCACCGCTTTTTATAATAAGTTTTGTTACAATGCGTAGAATTCATTTTCATTTTCTTCTAAGTTTTTCATCACACATTTATGTACATATACATATGTAGATATATATGTACGCGTGGTTAACTTTCAAGTTTTTCGGAAAACTGTTTTTTTTGTGTTTTTTTGTAATTTTTTTTTGTATATATAGATCTGTTACCACCACCGAAACATATTTGTAAGAAAAGTTTTGCAAAAATAAAATTTAGCTCATTTTTTTCTTGTGGATTAATTTATTAATGTTGTCACATTCTGTTGTTTTTTTCCTTTATAGCCAAATTTTGTTTATTATATTTGCACTTTTTTGACGTAGGGCCGCCATTTTGACCGCATGGGTCACGGTCGCCATGTGATGCGGGCTATCCCACATCGGGGGCAGTGCTGCTGCCTGCTTCACGCGGAGCCTTGGTGCTCCGCCGGCGCTGATGCCGGCCAACGCCTGCATAGCATGGAGCCCTAGCGCTCCCCTGTACGCTGCTACGGGCCGCTGTGATACAGCGTCCCCGTCTGTGGGGTACTTTGACGTACGCGTTTGTACGAAACTTTAGTGCTCCGGAGCCGCTCCTTGGTCTCCCCGAATATGTGGGTGTACTTCAGCCGCAGTATGGGACCTCCGGGTAAATTTAATAATAACTCGACTGTTCCGTTTTAAGTGACGCGCAATAATGCCGCAAATTTTATTTTCACTACAAGACTTAAAGTTAGCTGCTTTCGCCAATACAACAGGGTTGAATCAATATCGTAAATTCTTAGATATAATCTATTACCTTAGGCGAATTCATATAGGGTGATTTGTAGGGCTGCAACATGTATGCTTGATCTCAAAAACTACTTCTCCGAAGTGGGCCGGATTTGATATACATATTTTTTTTCTTAGCCTCCTTAAACACCGTCTAGAAAATTTTTGAAATCGACCAAAAGCCACGCGCTCCTCCCACATAACAGTATTTAAAAAAAAATCGAAGCTAGCTATATTTTAGGGGGAGTAGGTTTTGTCGGATTTTAAAAATTTTCTAGACGGCGCATAAAGAGGTGAAGCACAATGTGTATATCAAATTTGGGCAAGATCGGTGAAGTGGTTTTTGAGATACACATACATATCGTCGTTTAAAGTGCAAAACCGCGTATCAACAAAAATGCAAAACCGCGTATCAGCAAAATGCAAAATCGCGTATGTGAAGTTGTAGAAATTCGTTTCTAGAGCGTAAAAACACTCATATTTCAAAATGGTTCTCTTTTTTATAAAGCAATCAAATTTCTGGCTAGTATATTTCATGACGAATGGATAAGTATTGAGCCAAGAGCTTGTGTGAGCAAATCCAATTTTTGGCAGCCAATGTCAGTTACGCGGTTTTGTACTTTAAACGAAGATATATGATATAAGTGGGCGGTGCCACGCCCATTTCCCAAAAATTTTACAAAAAACAATTTTTTTGCTAAAAAACCGTTGCATACATCTTTCATACATGATGAAATATTGATGCACACAAATAAATCGCCGTATTTCTTCTAAAATCCTTCTTCTTTATTGGCGCTGTAACCGCCTAAGCGATTTTGGCCGAATCCGGAATAGCACGCCAGTCTTCTGTGCCAACTGACGCCTATTGGAAATGCTAAATGAAGCCAAGTCCTTCTCCACTTGGTCTTTCCAACGCAGAGAGGGCCTTCCTCTTCCCCTGTTACCACCATGGCGGCCCGCGTTTCTTTCAGAGCAGGAGCGTTTCTGTCCATTCGAGTGACATGGCCAAGCCAGCGGAGCCACTGTATTTTAATTCGCTGCACAATGTCTATATCGTTGTAAAGCTCATTCAGCTCATCGTTAAGTCGTCTGGGGTATTCTGCATCGCCAACGTGTAAAGGCCCGTAAATATTTCGCAGAGTCTTTCTCTCAAAAACTCCAAGAGTCGCTTCATCAGGTGTTGTCATTGTCCATGCCTCCGCACTATAAACCATCACAGGCATGATGAATGACTTATAGAGTGAGATTTTTGTACGACGAGAGAGGACTTTATTTCTCAATTGGCTACTCACTCAAAAGTAGCACTTGTAGGCAAGAGTGATCCTCCGTTGGATTTTAAGGCTGACGTTGTTATTGGTTTTAATGCTGGTTCCCAAATAAACGAAGTCATATACTTTTTCAAACTTGTAACTGTCAAGAGTGACGTGGGTCCCAAGACGCCTATGCTCTGACTGTTAGCGTGATGGCAGGAGACGGTTGGTTGATTAGTTTAAGTGGATTGTCACCCTGGTGACAGACATTGCATTGCAGGTGCCCCAATATACGAAGTCATATACTTTTTCAAACTTGTAACTGTCAACAGTAACGTCGGTCCGCCTATACTCTGACTGTTTGCGTGGTGGCAGGAGATGGTTGATTGGTTGGTTTAAGTGGATTGTCACCCTGGTGACAAGCAATTAGCAAGTTTTCCATTTTTATTCCACAACTCGTGCAACCTACAGCCATTTGGAGGCCTTAGTACATTTCCATAAGTACGTCATAGAGAGAGGCAGCGGCACTCTGAAATATTTTGCAGGAATGGTTTGCCTAGTTTCTTTAGCCCCTTCCTAGCGAGGGCTGAACACTCGCACGGCAAGTATCGAAGTATCGCAGCTGCGACAGAACCTATTGAAGGGCAGTCCTATCCTTTCAGAATGCACCCCAAAAGGCCAGTGCCCTCTACACACTGCAGTAACTTTAAAGGTATCTGTTTTGCTCGTTCCTAAGAGAGCTTTGGTTTTTAATGAGTCGTAGGAAACCCAGAACTGCCGAGCAATCCTGTAAGATCCTGTGCAGTTCCACCTCTTGCTTGCCTTCGAATGATAAATTTCGGTAATTTTTGTCTTAATCTCCCTTAGCGAGGCGCCCATGTCCACCGCGTGGGAGACGTTCAGTGCGGAGCCGGTCGTTGCTAGTACGTCCGCTCCGTCGTTTCCGTAGATGCCCCTATGTCCCGGGACCCTTATGGGATAATTTCGTATTGATCAGAAATATAGGCCAGTTCTATCCAACATTCATCCACTAGCTGATATCTAACAGAAATAGAAGAAAGCGCCTGAATAGCCACTTGGCTATCCGAGAGGATGTTCATCTGCAATCTCGCGGGTACAATCTTTTTGATGTACGTTACTGCCTCCTTAATAGCAACCGTTTCGGCCTGGAAAACGCTTGTATAGTCTGGTAGGCACCCTGCACCAACTCCGCATTCCATCTTTGACCCATCCGTAAAGACAGTTAAGCCCTGCAAGAAACCGAAATTTTCCTGATTCCAGTCACTGCGGCTTGGGAATTTTCGCGAAAACTTCCTTCGGACAGGATCTCATTGCACCTGTTAAGCTAGCTGCTGGATTCCGCCTAGCTTTTTAACTACGTAGTCCTTAGTAAGGGCTGACCACCAGACCAGCGCCCCGTAAGAGATTATGGGTCGGACTATCTTCTTGGTTTCTATCTGTTGCCCAACATTATATTGGCTACATAGAGAGCCACCGTGGCCTTCCTAGCAATTTTTGGTTTCCAGTTAAGTTTGGAATCCAGAATAACTCCAAGGTATTTCACCTTGTTTTACAGACGTAGTTTCGTTTAGGTAATTGTGTTTTATTTGTGAAAAGAATGAGGTTAGCTTTCTCAGGGTTTACGCTAAGAGAACAACTTATGGCCCAGGGATCTACTATCTTTAGAGTCCTTTCCATAATTTCACTTATGACCGAAGAAAACTGACCCGATACCAGTATCGCTTCATCGTCGGCGTATGTCACCCGCTTTGATTCTCTGAGAGTACAACTATACCAGTAGTTTGTTTGAGACCAGGAGCCATAGTAACGGCGATAGCACCCCTCTCTGTGGGGTGCCTCTCACTGCATATTGGGCCCTGCTTTGGTACCCCAGTTCGGCATGCATTACTCTGCTCCTTAGCAGAAACACTATCCAAGCCCGGATACAGTGTTCAATCCCTGTTTCCATAAGTGCCTCATGGATGGAATCTACACTAACATTATTAAAAGCCCCCTTGGTGTCTATAAAGGATGCCATTGTAAATTGTTTATAGTAGAGCGAACACTCAATTGTACGTACCACTACATGTAGGGCAGTCTCTGTTGACTTCCCTTTCAAGTACGCATGTTGAGAGCATGATAAATTGGACGTATTGTCCTATATACAGATCCAACAGCCTCTCGAACGTCTTGAACACAAAGGTCATTAGGCGTTTTGGTCGGAAATCTTTAGCATTATCATGGCCCCGTTCGCCCGCTTTAGGATTAAAAATTACTTTAATCTTCTTCCAGCTTAACGGAAAGTGGTTCAGTATTAAGCAACCTCTAGAAATTATATCTATGACTGGAATGACCATCTCAGAAGCTTTCTGAAGCATGACTGGTAGTATTCCGTCCATACCCGGAGATTTAAAGGGTGATAGCAAATTTTATCTTTTTCCTCTCCAGTAGCTCCTCTAAGAAGTCCTCGAAGAGGGTTGGTATATGGTCTGGGGCATCGGTTTCGACTACATCGATTTTGAACCCTGGAAAATGTGTATTCAGAAGGATATTCATCGACTCCCCAGCCGACTCGGTCCATGAACCATCTGACCTTTTTATATATGTATGCTGTTCCCTTTGGCAAGGACTTTGCTTAATCTTGCAGATTTGTTGGTATCCTCGATGGATTCGCATAATTCCCCCCAGGACGCCTCCTTGGCGTCCCGCATCGCTTTTTGGTATTTCTTTAGGTTCTCTCTGTATAGGTCCCATACATTATTCCTGTAGCATTTGTTGAAGGATTTTATTACTTGCTTCCGTAGCGCTGTAAGGTTCTCACTCCACCAAGATGTGCGCTTCGTTTTGTCTTTGTTCACCACCAAGCCCATTCGCTTTCCCTCTCTATCTATTTATTTTTAACTCCTTCTAATATAAGTTAAGTCATAGATTCTTATATTATTGATAATTTCTTAGGAAGTGAAGGATTCACAATGATTTCAACCGCTACTTAGATCTTATATTTGTAAGTAGTAATATTAAGTTTAATGTTCAGGTCGCCGCTTCATCGCTCTCTTCATCTACCTTATATCATCACACTTTGCTGCTTCACATTGTATTTTTTGAGTATTTTGAGGTTAATCATAAACATCAAGAAATTGCATTTAATTATAACTCTTTTAATTTCGATGCCATCGATAACGCATTTCTTAACATCCTTTGGGATGATGCTCTTGGTGATGGTGGTATTGCTAGTTGTTTTCACCAGTTTAAAAGTACGGTGTTTAATATTTGTAAAAAACACATTCCAGTTCATGCTAAATTGTCTCATAAGTTTCCTTGGTATTCGAAGAAACTAAAACGTTTAAAGAACTTGAGGAATAAGATTTTCAAAACATTCCAGTCAACTAATGAGCAGGAATACTTTGATTTGAACAAATCTCGCTACAGGGAGTATATCAATAGCTTCGAAGTTAAAATTTAAAATAATCCAAAAAGTGTCTGGCAATTGGTTAAGTCTAGAAAAAATTTATCTACGGTTCCCACTTCGGTTTTCTGTAATGGTTTCAAGGATAGTAATATTTTAGAGGCTGCAAACCTCTTCGCTAATTATTTCTCATCGAACCTCGTCACTGATGATGATTTTTCTAACGATGGCCTCTCAGATATACTTACTCAGGATTTGTACAGTGTTTATTCTAATTTCAATCTAGGGTCATTAGTTCTGTCTGACGTTTACATTATTAAAGGTATTGTAAGCCTGAAGCCCTCAATGCAGACTGACATAGATGGCTTATCCGTGGTGCTATTGAAAAATTGCCTTTCTCTGGTGACACCATTAAAAATTATTTACAAGTCACTTGCCTCAAGAGTCTTTTCTGACGCATGTAAACTTACTGCGGTTACTCCGGTTACTCCGGTTTTCAAAAACGGTAATAAAAGCGATGTCTGTAATTATAGGCCAATCTCGAAGCTGTCAAATGTTTCGAAACTATTTGAGAGTGTTATAAAAGAAAAACTATTTTTCAACATTAAGCAACTTGTTTGTCCAAATCAGCATGGTTTTGTCTCTGGAAAATCTACTACTACTACTACTATTTCTCAATATTAAAAAATGTCACAAGAACATCTATGGTCTATGGTGGATTTGCCAGGTCTAAAGCCACACTGATAATACCTTATAACCTATGCTTAGAAGTCTGATCTAGCGGTAGTTGGCGCGTATGGCGGGATCGCCTTTCTTGTGGATTGGGCAGAGCACACTTAAATTCCAGTCGTCGAGCATGCGTTCATCAGACCATATTCTGCATAAGAGTTGATGCATGCACCATATAAGCTCTTCGCGGCTGTACTTGAACAGCTCGGCTGGCAGGTTATCAGCTCGAGCAGATTTGTTGTTTTCGCTCCCTAATTTAAGTACGTTCTGGACATCGGTCAGTAGGTCTCCATGGTTGTTCTTATAGGAGTTCGCCATGGTATTGAACCTTCCGTAAGTCGCCTAACTCTCTGATAAAATGTTCGGGCGTTTTTCCTGTCGGCCAGCATCTTAAGCTCTTCGCACTCACGTATTTCGGCCTCTCTGTTTTAATTGCGGCAAATGCTTATCGCTTCCTTCTTCAGTTCCCTTTCCCTATAACAGTCCCACTTTGCTCACGTTGCGCCCGATCGCAGCGTGACCCTGTAGGCGGCACCTTTTTGCTCTACAGCTTTTTGACATTCCTCATCGTGCCAGTTATTCTTTCGGGCTTGCTGTACCGGTGGCGGTACTTCGTGAGCGGGAAATGTGGTTCCTCAGCTCGCGTATGTCGGTTTGTTGAAGAGTGCTCTCAGAGAGCAGGTGTGAGAGTCAAGTAGCCATCTGTTGTGAATGCATATTTTATACTGCACAGAGGCGGGTGCGTATCTTTGCTGCAACAAGATAGTAGCCCGAGTCGGTGTTTGTCCCTCGGAGTGTACATACGTCTAAAACACTGGAAGCATGCCTTCCGTCTATCACAACATGGTCGATTTTGTCTCTCTATTTTCGATCTAGAGATAACCATCTAACTTGATGGATCTTTTTAAGCTGGAACCTAGTACTATATATTGTTTCGGGCCCCAGCGAAGTCGAGCAGCCTCAGTATGTTATCTGACGTTTCGTTGTGGAGGCTAAATTTTCTGACAGTGAAGTCAAAGATCCCTTCCTTGCCCACCTTGGCATTGAAATCGCCAAGGAAGATTTTTATATCGTGTGGGGCAGCGCTCGTATGTACACACCAAGTGCTCATAGAAGAGATCCTACGACGCCCCGCTTAAATTTCTTAACCATAAGAATTGGCCCAGTGAAACTAGTACTTGCTTCTTTGTGTCTTCCCTCCCCGTGGGACCGCCGTCATGCATTGCCGCACGGGAAAAAGCGATTAAGTCACCGCTGCTGTTGCCTATGCTCTCTTCTTGCTGTCGTTTGACTTCCCGCCTTATCGCTTCTATTTTCCGCAGCTTCTGCTGAATTTTTTTAACGGCGTTGCATACCCCCAGGTTTTCTACGAATCGGAAGGCAGTTCTTAAAATTCAAGATGGTGGATACAATATGGCGGATGGACTTTTAAAAAAAATTTAAGATTTTTATGAAATTTGATATCCAAAGGTTCTTTGAGCGGCTATAGGTGGCAATTATACGAAAAAAATAATACGTTATTGCACATATAGACACATTCATTTGACACCTCATTTTTTGTAAACCATTTTTGATATATGGATATTTTTTTAAATTAAAATAAATCGGGTACAAACAAGGCTATGCATAGTAAATTTTTCTGTGAAATGCTTCCAAAGTACAAAGGTACATTATTACCTACTCCTGACATTATTTTGTGATATCTAAAAAAAATAAAAAATTAAAAACCGGTGACACTTTTACCTGAACAATTTTTCTTATCAGGGAACTCATCCCCCACCTACCTTTTCCTCAAGTTGGGCAGGGTCCTTCTTGGACACCACATACGTACATGTGCAAGCAAATCAGAAATAAGTAAAGTTGCAAGGAAGGCAAACTTCCTATCTTTTAAGGTACAATTCGCAAATATCGTCACACAACATATGTAGGTACTTGACATTTTTTTGTTAATTTTGACTGGAAACTAACGAGATGTATATGCAATGATATGATCTCTCAGTAGACGCAAATAATAAAAACTTAATTTTGAACTTTAAACTTTTAGACCGCCATATCCATCAAAGATGACTTTGTGCTATTTCCTGGGCATTGCTTATGCTTCCTCCATGGGCGGTTGTGGTACAATAATAGGCACAGCGACTAATTTAACCTTCAAAGGCATCTATGATGGGTAAGTATTGGATTCTCTGAAATGCTTGTTGGTACTCAAAATATTTTTTTACAGTCGTTTTCCACAATCTACAGAACAAATGGATTTCCCCACTTTCATGTTTTACTCTGTACCTTCAATGTTGGTATATACGGGGCTTACATTTATTTGGTTGCAATGGCATTTCATGGGTTTGTTCCGACCAAAGAGCAAAGAAGCAGAAGAAGTAAGGCTAGGTCAAAACGGGGCTGAAGTTGCTAAAAAGGTAATTGATCAACGCTACAAGGAATTGGGACCAATGAAAGCCCACGAAATACAAGTTATGATACTTTTCATATTCATGGTTATGATGTACTTCACTCGTAAACCTGGCATTTTCCCTGGCTGGGCGGACTGGCTCAACGCAAAGTAAATGGGTTTACTACTTTCAAAACTTTCACCACTCCAATCAATATTTTTTACTGCCTTTTTAGAGATATTCGTAATTCTATGCCCACTATATTTGTAGTTGTCATGTGTTTTGTTCTGCCAGCAAATTACGCATTCTTGCGCTACTGTCTATGCAAACGTGAGTTAAATGGAGCCCCTTGCACAAATTAAACTGACACATCATAGAATTTAATACATCTCCATATTTTTGAATTTGAAAAGGTCCCCTAACTACTGGTCCTACACCATCTTTGGTGACTTGGAAATTCATCCAGTCAAAAGTACCATGGGGTCTCGTCTTCCTGCTTGGTAAGTTTCATTACATATGAACATAAAATTTTAATTGTTTTTTTGTATAATAAAATAGGTGGAGGCTTTGCACTGGCCGAGGGTAGCAAAGTAAGTGGCATGGCTTCATTGATTGGAAATGCTTTGGTTGTGTTAAAGAATTTGCCACACCCCGTTTTACTATTGGTAGTGATTCTTGTCGCCGTATTCTTAACGGCATTCAGCTCTAACGTAGCCATTGCGAACATAATTATTCCTGTTTTGGCTGAAATGGTAAAAGACTTCCTTGGCGAAAGTTATAGAATTCATAACAGAATAAAATATTTTACATTTCTAGTCGGTAGCTATACAAGTTCATCCACTATACTTAATTTTGCCAGCGGGACTTGCATGCAGCATGGCATTCCATCTGCCAGTGAGTACACCGCCCAATGCCTTGGTGGCTGGTTATGCCAATATAAGATCAAAAGATATGGTAAGTTTTAAAATATCTAATAGTAAATAAAATTATGTACATATGTACATATTTACATATTTATATTTCTTTAATAATAATAGTAATATCTTGGCGCTTACACATATGTTAGTGTTTGGCCGAGCTTCTCCTCCGATTTGTGGCGTGCGCCTTAATGTTGTCAACCAAAGCGGAGGTACCTACAGTTTTACGCCGACTCCGAACGGCGATTGTATTTTTATGAGAAGCTGTTTTTCATGGCAGGAATATACTCGGAGGTTTGCCATTGCCTGCCGAGGGACGACCGCTGTTAATAAAAAACCTTTTTCTATATTTTTTGCGATGTTGCTTTGACCAGGGTTTGAACCCAGGTGCTGCGGAGTGGAAGCGCGCACTGCTTACCACTACACCACTTATTTTGTACAAAAAATAAAGAGACAATACTATCCAGAAAGCTCAGATTTTAATCTTCTTCAACCTCTCGTTAATTTTTTTAATAGGAGCTAGGTTTGGAGCAGATTTTTCTCTTCAAAACCGAACATTAACCTCAAATTTAGGTTCCAGACTCTGCAGTATCTTTTGCGCAAAGTTAGGGTTAAATCAATCATTCCAGCAAAAAGAGACAATACTATCCAGAAAGCTCAGACTTTAATCTTCTTCAAGCTCTCGTTCATTTTTTTAATAGGAGCTAGGTTTGGATCAGATTTTTCTCTTCAAAACTGAACATTGACCTCAAATTGAGGTACCAGACTCTGCAGTATCTTTTGCGCAAAGGTAGGGTTAAATCAACCATTCCAGCAATGGGTTGTGGGCTGGGATTCGGGCCGGTCACCTAAAAACCACTACCAATGAAGAGACCAGAAAAGCCTCGCATTACTACTCCCTCCTCCCCCCTCAACTTCGACGACCCTCATACACGGAAAAAGGACTACTATTGACGGATATGCACCTGCAATGTCCGCACCCTATATAGAGAAGGTGCATCTATCCAACTGCTGGATGTAATAAAAAAATACCAGGCTGACATCACCGCAGTTCAGAAAATGTACGGGACATGGCTGCAAAAAATTTCAGAATCTGATATCTACTACAGCTCGGCTGCTCCATTCCAAAACACAGTATCCAACATTTTCTCGGAAAATCCGATTTTTATAAATTGGGATATACTGTGTTCAGACGCACCTTTTAACTAGGTCTATTTGTTGATAGCTGCAAGATTTTCGGAGATACGAACATCTAAAACCTAGTGTAGGTACTAGATACAAATTTTTATCTTTTCCCATCCCAAAACGAAGTATCTGTTTCTCTACATCAATTTTCTTGTTAACACATACTGTGGGACATGGCTGCAAAAAATTTCAGAACCTGACATCTACTACAACTGCCATGAGACGGCAGACAAATTAGGTGTGCGATTCGTGGTTGGGCGGAGACTCCGACACCTTGTCTCCAGGTTCCCCCACCCCAGTGCAACGATCTGTATCAAAGCTAAATTTAACAACATATGCCTAATTTTCGCACACGTAGAAGGACGATGCGACTAAAGAGCAGTTATTCGAGCGTCTAGAAGAAGCGTATGAGCGTTGACAGGGTGGGTAAAGAAGACATATTTGGTCCAATAGTAGGAAAATTCTACCTTCATTACAACGGAATAGGTGGGTGATTACTTCTAGAGCAACCAAAAATTTGCTTTAATAAAGGCGTTCATGCCGCCAAAAAAGCCGTTTATGGCACTAAAAAACCAATATTTCGCACTATCTATTAAATTAGTTAATATATGTACATTAGGGTGCCCATCGAAATTTTTTTTTTTACATTTCTAAACCCTACCACCTAATTTTAATCGTTTTTATGAGGAATATTATTGTCTATTTTGTATATTTTTTGAAGGTCATTTAGAGGTCGGGATCTGTCGATTTAGGTCAGAAAATAGGATTTTGTAGATTTACGAGTTTTTAAATGACTATTTTCGACTCGATTTCAAAGATCGAGAAGAGAATATATAGGTAGGCCTTTAAAATGGTATATAATAATCTATTGTCGGACTAGGCTTGTTGGGATTTTTATCGCGTAAATTAAAAAAATACCCATATTTCTCTTAAATTTTTAAATTTTGACCATCGACAATTTCTACAATTTCAAAATATGGATTACTATCTAAAATTACATCTAGTTTCAAATCAACTGATAGCTCACTTATTGCAATCGCATTCAAACGGTTTCTATAGCTTACAATTAAGACAAATCAATCACTTTGAAAATGAGNATAAATAAAAAATAAATAAATAAATCATCGTATTTAGGCGACTTTTCTTAAATATGCCTCCTTAAGTACCGTCTTGAATATTTTTGATATCAGACAAAACCTACTCCTAAAATATAGCTAGCTTTAAGTTTTCTGAAATTACCATTACGTTGGTGGAGCCCGTGGTTTTTGGCCGATTTCAAACATTTACAATATGGCGCTTAAGAAGCCTCAGCGAAATGTGTTCACCAAATTTAGTTGAGATCGGTCAAGTAGTTTTTGAGATACACATATATGAAATAAATGGGCGGTGCCACCCCCCATTTTTCTAAAATTTCTTGAAAACCCACTTTTTTGCTAAAGAGTGATTGTATTTATCAATATTTAATAAATATTGATGAATTCTTAGTCACGCTGTTCAAAAAATCTGAAATTCCTGGCCATAAACACATATAAATTCAAGGCCGTATTTATGGAAAGTCGCATAACTTCGTGAATTTGTATGCGATTGCAACAAGTGAGCTATCAGTTTATTTAAAAATATGTTTAATTTTGCATAGTACCACATATTTTGAAATTGTGGAAAATATCGATGGTAAAAATATAAAAAAATAAAAGAAATATGTTTTTTTTTTAAATTTACCCTATAAAAAATCCGAACAAACCAAGTCCGACAATAGATTATTATACACCATTTTAATATTCTTCTCAGATTATATTCGACCTTTGAAATCGAATCAAAAATAGTCATTCAAAAACTCATAAATCTACAAAATCCTATTTTCTGACCTAAATCGACAGGTCGCGACCTTTAAAAAATCTATTAAAATAGGCAATAATATTTCTCATAAAAGCGAATAAAATTAGGGGGTAGGGTCTTGAAATCTCCAAAAAAAAAGTATTTTCTATGGACATCCTAATGTACATAGATGCAAAATACTTCTTAAGTAAAATATAGACATTTCATGAGGATCCTCTAAATTTATACTTAGAAATGTAAAGTTTGGAGCCAGCACCATTTTCGACAAGGGAAAAACCTTTGGAAGGTGCCCTAATGTGAATATATCTATACTTAAAAATGAAATGTAAATACGTCAGTGCAGTACACAATAAAGAGGTGAGCTCATGATTCAATAATACAAGGTTAGATAATTATTGACAGCCGCGGTTTGACACTCCCTTACAAAAGGTTGCATTTACGAAGGACGGAGAAAGGGGAAGAATGAAATCTCTTGGTGCGAAAATGGTAGTAGAAAAGTACGCAATTAGTAGTGAAATTCCCTTTGTAAATTCCAATGTATTTGCGGAAATCTGGCATTTTAAACGAAATATTGAACGTAATATTGATATAGCTACGTGAATTACGTAATTTATGTGCTATTTAGCTGTGTAAAACTGCAAAAAGACTCAAAATTAAAATAAAACTACTATAAGATTGGTGTAAACATCCGATTTAAAAACAATTTATGTTTTTATCAGTTAAATAAGCTTCATATGCATATACAAATAAGCATATTGAACAAAAGCTTATACTTCTATTTCACACCAGTGCTACACTTTTTCCAAGCAAATTTGCAAAGAAGCAACACGGTGCCGCTGCTAAGGGAGCGGTGCGAAAGAGACAACTGTCAGTTTATCGAACCTTGTATTATTGAATCATGAGGTGAGCTATTCCGGTAGATTACCCAAAAAGCTGGCATGATATACTATACAGTATTACCGTTGTGCGACTAGTGTCAAATTGACACTTTTTGAAGATCGATGCCCCCTGACACCGACTTTTGAAAAATAAGCTTATTTTCAAACTTAAAAAAAAAAAAATCATGCGACTTTTGCCCCTTTTCTTTGATTTAAAATTCTATATACACATTTTGACGATTCCTTCATAAATTATATTTTTCTTACGTGTTTAAAAATACTTTTAGTATTTACTTTTCAAAGGCACTTAAAAATTACACCTCTGGCCAGATTTTGACTGATTTCAACCTTCTTATTATGTCAAAGATTTTCCGAATATATGTCTAGAAGTAGCGTGAATTAATGCACTGTTTTGTAGCTTAGCATTTCCCCCAATGTGCTTATGTTAAATTTATTTTTTAGTTAATGATGTAAGTATTTTTTTTAACTGCAATTTTGTTTTCATACTAAATGCAAAATATGCATATTGCGTTTTTTAAATATATCCCTCATCAATAGGTTATTATTTTAAGAGAAAAAACTATTTTTGACAGAAAATGGCGATATCCATTAACAATTTATTAAAAATAATGGGGCATAATCATAGATGAAATAAAGTCTACTCTAGAAGCGGATTCACCGTTCGTGTCCGGGCACTTTTTGTTAGTAATTTTACGCGTTCCTTTCCCGTTCTGTCCCACTGAGAGCGCGACAAAAATGTGCTGAACCAAGGCGTATTCAATAAGGTGGTATCGGTACGCCAATAACAAAATGTACATATATTTTGTTTTTTCTTTCGCGGCGAGGACTGTCAAAAATTTCATAGGAAGGATGTGAAAGAGACCAGAAAACCATAAACAATCAACTGCTCAACCAATCAACAGCAGCCATTTGACATATGAAGCCGTGAGGCGAAGAAAAATAAAAGGGTGCTGCTGTCACCTGTTAAACACGTCTTGTTCTGAACACTTTTTGTTCGAATCAAATTGATTTTAGTTTTCTGTCCGAACGACTTGATGATTCGGGTTGCCGCGATCTCCTTTGTATGCGTTTGCAGCGAATTTCAGGTATTATTTACCCTCAGAATCGTGTGTAGCCAACAATATCATCAGCTGTTTGCTTCAGAACAAAATCAAATTTGCCGAACTGAACCAGGGATGATAAATGATTTTTTAATTTTTGTACCAAATGGACAAAAAGAATGTACTAAATCTGCCGAAAAAGTACCAAAATTTAAAATACCAGACATACATAGGTATACGGGTAATTTCCAAACAAATTGTTCATGACAGGTATTTTATATATTTTTTTTGGGATTGATAACCTTATCCTCTAAAATCGTTCACTGACGTGAATACGAAACTGCTTTCAGGTTCTTCAAAAATTAATTTTTGTTCTTATTTTTGCATTTCTGTAAAATTTTTTCCAGAATGTAACATTTGCATATCACTTTTATACTCGTTTATTAGATAAGCCAATGTTGGAGGTTTTTTTCCGCCTTCTTTATGACATTAACGTGACGTTTTTCTTGGGAGGCAGGCTTTTTGTTTAATCTTTCTTCAGCAACCACTTCCCATATTTGCCAATTTTGGAGAAACAAGCGATTTAAATAACAAATCCTTTTCCACCTAAAAGTGACCTTCTGGAAATTTTAATTTTTTTTTTTTCTAAGAGTCCAATTTCATGAAAATATAAAATCAAGGAAACCATTGAAACCCCTGAAGCAATATAAATAGGCATTAGTAATTATCTTATTTGTAGTGTGTTTTGTATAAAAAACTGGGTGACTTTCCGGAAATATTAAGGGCCAATTTCACAATGCGTAGTTAACTCAGAATCGGGAGTTAGCTACAGAATTTTGTACTGAAAATCTCTAGTTAACTGTCGATTCTGAGTTAACTACGCACTGTGAAATTGGCCCTAAGACTTACTCGTTAATTTTAAATACCCTTTTAATCTTATCGGTATTAATTAATCACTCTGCTTTAGTTAGAACAGTTTTTTGGTTCGGCCAGTGTGTACTGCACCAAAAATCTGGAAAAATTTCGTCCGTGGACTTGGGTGCGTAACGTTATATGTACTTGTACTAAGTATCCAGTACAAATCAATAATTCAAGTTAATCAACAAAACCATACAAATATGTTTATTAAGTGCGAGTAGCACAAAAATTTTACAAAGAAACAGTTGCTTATATTATAACAGCAACTGTTTGATGATTTTAAAAAGTCTTTCGTTTTTAATAAACACCACGCATTTACTTGTATAAAGTAGGAAAAATATGACTGCATTTTAATCCACAAGTCGTATTTCTACACAATTCATCGTAATGCTTTGACAAAATTGTATCAAAAAGTCGATGTACTTTTGGGATCCAAAATGTACCAAAAAGATACAATTGTACCATCAATTTCATCACTGAACTGAACGCTGAACCATACTTCACGAAGCCGCCTTAAGCAGCTTTTTTGGCAGATTTTCTGTTGAAAAAAAGCTAAAACTAACGTTAGAGTCAATTTTGTTTCGACTATGAATATGCCCTAATAAGTTTCGAAAGGTAAAATAATGAAAGTCTTTACATACATCGTATAAATGATTTTAATGACTTGAAGACACTTCACTGACTTTTCAGCTGTAACCCTGGTACTATATATTATACGGGAACAAAGTTATTGTCACATCCAACCTACACTAGCACGTGTGCACATACAGTTATCTAGCTTTGAAGTGTTGTAAATTTTTAGTTGAACGGCAATACAGCGTTTTATTTAACACTACGGTGAAACGAAACTGAAGGGTTTAGGAAATCGTAAAAATACTTAAAAAAAATACATGTGGTGAAAGTAATTGAATTTGTGGAAAAAATCAACAAAATGCATTTTTTGTAACAATTGCAAAAAATTCCACTACAAATACGGCTTATTTATAAGATTATTTTCTGGAAATGACATCTACTTTATTAGTTCCCTGAAAACATTTCAAACTATACCCTTGCAAATTTTTGGTTGCCCTAGTTATTACCAACTACGCAGAAACTGGTATGACGAATATTGCCAGAGCACAGCATATAAAACTACCATGCAATTAACGCGACGATTGAGCCGTACCGGAATAAGCGTTCTTAGTAGATATTGTATATAAGATCTTATCGACGATATGGGGTGATAGACTGAAGCCCTTCATGAACCAAATGATTAGACCTAAGCGGTTTGGGAAATCAACCATCAAGTTAAGAGAACCGACAGACGCCATCCTTTTGTCGATTTTAAATAGTGAAAAGCGATGTCTCACTATCCAGTAAAATCACGGTGCTGCTGGCGAATGCAGATGATATTGACATCGTCGACCTAAGGCCCAGGGACATCAGGGCAGCATTTTCTAGTTCAGAAAAAGAAGAGAAAGAGGTTGATCCTGCTGTGAACACGGGTAAGACGAAATACCTCCTGAGAGAATAAATATTACCAACAATGTCAGCCTGGAAATCAGGCGAAGAATAACTTTTTTCAGCAAGTGTTACTTTCTGCTCGGCAGGAAATCGAAAGACCCTTTTCTCGGCGTATAAAAATTACACTCTCAGTTTATATGTCGCAGACACATGGACAATGTCGATCAAAGATGAGAAGGCTTTGGTGGCTTTCAAGAGAACTATTCTATGTAGGATCTATGACCTTGTTCGCGCGGGATGACGCGACGGAATGACCAACTGTACGAGCTTTTTAATGACATGGATATAGTCAAGCGCATTAAAATACAACGTTTGCTAGTTCGGCATTTTATACGCAAGATCAACTCGGCGCTCATGGGTGGACAACGAAGAAGAGGGCACCCACAAATGCAATGGAAGAAACAAGTGCAGAATGACTTATCTGCACTCTGTATGTATAACTGGAGCCACTTCGCAAAGGGGAGATGCCCAAAACCGACGAATGAAAGAAGGAGCTAACTATTTCTGGGATTTCCCATATGTATGTCTGAATTCATTTTAACATTCCGAATTAGGGTTATCTTGAAAGCACGTCTGTATCCATTACAATGACACGATTTGTCAATAAGATGGCATCAAAAAGCAGGGAATTCATTTGCCAAGGTACTCTCAAAGCCGTTGGAAGATTCTCTTTGCCTCAACTATCCAAATTTCATGTAAGCACATAGGCTAAAACCTTACAAATAGATACTGTTAGGAATCCTCTGCGGTGATGGCATGCATCGTTTCACAAGAACACATACATTTCAATACCAGTAGATTCGTAGTAAATTTCGATAACCTCTAAACTTAAAGAAGAGGGCACACCCAAAGGACTGAATTGTCTAACTGGGGATCTCATGTCTAGGGTATAGGAGGAATTAGGGTAATCCATATGAAAGGTATCACCAATTACCGCGCTAAAATACTTTTCAGCAAATGTGTATAAGGTTCGATCGAGGATATGGTGTGAAACACTGACTTTCATAAACCATAACCTCAGACCTAGAAAATGCACTATTGCCATGATTTTTACAGTGCTGGAAGTACTCTTGATAAGCAGGAAGCAAAATAAATTTGTATTACTTTAGCTTTAAAATATACATATGTACATGTCTTTACAATTAAATATATATATATATATTTTTTTAATATTACAGGCTGTTGCTGGAATTGGACCCACTGTCATAAGTATAGCCGTATTGTATATTTTCAGTCTCACATGGGGCGCAATTGTGTATCCAAACTTGAACTCATTCCCAGACTGGGCGGCGGCCGCGGCCCTTAATGCAACAACACATTAACAGTTTTCACTGCCAATTTGTTGATAACGTACAGAATTTCTGGTACATGATGTATAAAATCTACCAATATTTAGTTAGGTAAGCAAGAAATGTCGAATTTCGAAGCCGATAAGAAGTAAAAAAAGTGAAAATCTCTCAAGTGGGCCATCCAAAATGTGATGGTCAAGATTTTTTCAAACAAATCACTTTATTCGGTTTACAACCATAAAAAAAAATATATAATTTGAACAATTTTGCAAAATTCGAATCTTTACAAGAGTTATTGTTGTTAACTTTTTTTGATGAATTCAGTCATTATTTATTATCTACTGATTCATAGCAGGTAGCTTGCTGATTTTTTGGATGATAATAGCTAATTAGACACGTTTTAGCCCGATTGTTTCAATTTTTCAAAAAATAATTATTTTGTACAAAATTTTTAAGTTTTATAAAAAGTTTGTATAAACAAATGGAAATATTTATTACTTCTCGATCAGATTTATTAATCGTTTACATTGAATATCAATCCTTATTCTATAATACATTATTTAAATTGAATGCAGTCAAAAGTTATAAATTTTTTTCGCTCCTGCCACGGATGCTTTTGCTTTCATGCCGCGCGGACTCGCAGCGAGCGTGGTGCAACTAGAGAATGGAAAAAAATAAAATTTATTTATATACAAAGCATAGATTATCTAATACAATATTTATAAAATATAAGTTATAAAAATTAAAAATCAGGCTAAAGCGCGTCTAATTAACTATTATTTATCATGCAAAAAATCAGCAAGCTACACAAGCTATGAATCAGTGGATAATAAATAATTACTGAGTTCATCAAAAAAAGTTAGTAACAATAACTCTTGCAAAAATTCGAATTTTGCAAAACTGTTCAAATTATATATTTTTTTTATGATTGTAAACCGAATAAAATGATTTAATTGAAAAAATCTTGACCATCCAATTTTGGGTGGCCCACTTGTGAGATTTTATATGTATGTACATTAGACTGCATCACTCTCCATACAAACAAAAATCGGTACTGTTTTTCCATTGGAATTATAAAATCTATTATATTTTAAGACGTCCACCAAAATATTTCGGAAAAATATTAAGATTTAAGCGAGCTGGACCGATTTGAAGATCGACCTATCTGGGCAGCCAGTTTGAAAACGCCCTATCTCAAAAAACTTTTGAAGAATTCGTTTCAAAAACGCCCTATCTCAGCTTCCGATTCAAAACGCCCTATATCAGCACATTTTCAGTACATTTTGAGGTAAGATAGGGCGTTTTTGATCCGAACTCTGGGATAGGGTGTTTTTCAATAAAATTCTGAAATAGGGCGTTCTTGAAAAGTTGTTTGAGATAGAGCGTTTTCGAACTGGCTGCCGAGATATGTCGATCTCCCACTCAGCAGTCGATATACGAGTACATATGTACAAACATACATATGTACAGTACCTATAGTCAGCAGTTTTGCATTTGAAATTACATATAAACACAAGGTTTTCCCATAAAATTTTGTAGAACCCTGCAAACCAAAGGGTGGGGTGCAATAAGGCCATACACAATAAAGACATATGGCAATAAAGCCATACAAGAAATTTTGCAAATGAGAAATAAAGCCATATCTTGTACTAATATGTTGCACTGAGAGGACATGGCTGGCAATGCTGTTTGCATATCTTGTAATAATATGTTGTATTGAAAAGACATGTTTAGTATAGGGGACAACGGCCAACAAATCAGAATCCTCCTTTCTACAAGCCGGGTAATAATCCTGAATTTATTTCGCTTTTGAAAATTGGTATGTAGAAAAACTTTTCGCGAGTGACGGTCGCCGCGTGAACGGCGGAGCCCGGCGCGGCTGGACGCGAAGGAGAGTAATTGCATGTTTAAGGTAACGTTGTAGTTCAAGGCGGTTTAGTAGCTTTGTTGCGAACTTTTTCCATTGTTTAAATTAAAGAAATATAAAAATTTGAAAGCGAAATAAAGCCATATGGCTTAATTACCAATTGTAATTGGAAATAAAGCCATATCGAATTTATGGCCTTATTACCAAAAATATATGGCTTTATTTCCAATATGGCTTTATTGCGTATGGCCTTATTGCACCCCACCAACCAAAGTTCCCCAAATCTTAACGAAATCTTTAGGAGTATCTACTTACTGCTAAATTTTTTTGTTTACGAATCTTCAAAGAAAGTTATATGAAGTGGGTTAACCAAGGTTAATCAAGGCATATTCAACAAGGTAGAAGTGACAATTCAGTCGAGCTCTCTCATAGCTGACTGTAATGTCAAAAAATGTAAACAAAGAAACTAACCCTCTGTTATGCATTTACCATATGTGATAAAACTAGGGGTATTCATCTAAACCGATAACTTTATCAAGCAGATATTCTCATAAATATAAGCGCTCTGTTACATGAACGCCCCATACTCTCCTTTCGTCTACACTTGCAACAATAGTCGTGTTTTCTTTGGTTATCGAGCTCAGTATCAGTAATTTTATACTTCTAGCACGAGGATTAAGAATTTTTAGAAACAACCTCACTAAATGAGAAAAAATTATATTTAGACGAGGTAATATGCATTTAAATAAATATTTAACATAAAGGCGATTTATTTGAACCAAGTTAAAAGAAACAATGGCAGAATGAAAACAGAAACTGTGCAACCAAATTATCATTGAATAAGACAAAACGGAACGGCTAATGAATTGAACCAGATCTCTATCAGGATCATATCGTTATTGTTGAATTTGCGTGCAAAATGTTTATGCGGATCCCGATTATTGCCCAAGAAAACACTGCTAGAGTTTCGACAGGGTTGCACTGGCTTCAGTTTATCACGTTTATTCAGTTAAATCGCTGGAGAAATTCATCAGAAATGTGTAAACGAGTTTCCATACAAATTTTTACAGTTAATTATAAGGTTTACACAATTATAAGTTTATACGGTTTATAATGCATTTATAAGGTTTGATGAATACCCTTAATATTTTTGAAATGAAAGTTTTTGTAATAATGAAAATATTTAAAATCTCATTAGAATCACCTCCATTTTAGTTATTGCATCTTCATTTTAATACAAATGTGAAAATGCATACTTACAAACAATTACACACTAAATGAAACACACTCATTTATAACACCATTTTGACAATTTCCTTGCTTTTACTATCCCAATGTTTTTGAGCATTTATTTTTTTATTCAAATACTTAATATAAAAGTATATTAGACATTAAGAAAATTTTGATTCGTCTAAATTTACATCAGAACTTCAATAATTTAGTTATTAAATGTTTGCATTTCGAAATATCCTTTCCATTCAATTTATTACAAATTACTTTCGGTTTCTTTATGTCAACAAGGAATTCTGGTTCAGGTTTTATCAGACCACCATTTGAAATTTGGTCTATCCATGTATATGACTGGGAGATTTTCTTTTCATATTCGGTATGATAAATACTCGGCTGCGATGGGCAACAAATAAATTCACGCGCACACGTGAAGAGTCTCCTAATTAAACATCGGCAATTTGCCCACCGTTATATTTGCATAAAAATATTTAAAAAAATTTAAAAAAAATTTTGAACGGAATCGTTAGAATGAGATTTTTGATGCTGTTTTTTTTTACTTTTTTCAAAGATTGGTTTACGAAAAACTTGAATAACTGGGCCAAAAATGGTCGGATTTAGACTTATCGGATCTCAGTAGAAAGGTATTTTCACACTGTTTTTATTTCTGTCCAAAAAAAAGTAATTTGTGTCCCACATTTTTTTTTTTTTAAATACCAAAGCATCTTAATTCAACTTTGAATGGCGTTCGTTCATCCTACCTTTCTCTCCCATGCTTTGAATGAGTTTATTAGCAAAGGAAAGGGTGAGAAAAAACCTTTCCAATGACACCTCGTAAATCTAAATCGGAAGAGTTTAGGTTCAGTTATTCAAGTTTTTCCTATACCAATCTTTGAAAAAAGTCAAAAATCTCATTACGATTCCGTTCAAATATTTTTTTAAAATTTTTTTCTAATATTTTTATGCAAATATTTTAAGCTGAAACCGTTTCGTCATTTGAGGGGATTTTTTCAAATAAAATATTTAAGAAACTATTTTTATTTATAAAAAAACTCCATTTTTGGAGGTATTTTCAAATCGGTCCAGCTCACTTAAATCTTAATATTTTTCCGAAATATTTTGGTGGACGTCTTAAAATATAATAGATTTTATAATTCCAATGGAAAAATAATACCGATTTTTTTTGGATGGGGAGATATACAGTCTAACGTACATACATACATACATACATACATGGATACAAAGTTCGAGTAGGATTTTAAATTAATAGTCAATTATGGAAATGTGCAAAAGTATATTTTCTTAAAAGTGAAAAGTTGCCTAAATTTGTAAAGCAGTTGGCACTCTTGGAATTGATACAGCAAAACAAATACACTGAATGTGGTAAATTCTTATGGCTTGCTCTGAATATATATATATATATATATATAGTATATGTTTGAATGTAAGCTGTATATTCAAAACTAGACTGACCAATTATCATAACCAAAATTTGAAATTGAATAAAGTAAGTAAAGAAGTGTAAAAAATGAATGATAATTGTTATACCAAAAGAAAAGCAAAAAAGTTTATATTTTTACAATACAAACACGTCTATTTGTGAAAATTTAATGAATAGTGTAAATTTTTAAACGACATATTATAACGGCAACAAATAAATGCACAAATATTACTATTTTTTAATTGTTTGTTGACTATTTTTATATGAAAACTAGCTGATACCCACTACTTCGTCATCGTAGCTAAATACTTTTGCATATAGGCAATTGCAGATTTTTAAAGCTAAAAGTTAAAAAATAATGTCCCGCAGTCGGATTTAAAATGAAATGGTCTCTAAATTTAATAGACGTATTTTGACATAATTTTCAATGGTATGTCTCTCGAAAATAGCTACAACTTAAGAGTCGACCTTATCTCGACTATGCTACGGCCTTTATTTCCGTATGGTTACAATTTATATGAATGCATTACCTGGTTAGAGTTTTACTCTTATCTTTGGAAAGTTTTGTAATAATATTTGCCTTTTTAAATAAAAAATTCTCATATAAAACAACGAAAATTTAAATTTAATGTTTATATTTACAAAATTTCTTTATAAACAATGTTTGATAAAATGTACAAATTATCAGGGCTAGTGACGCGAGAGCAAGCGACATATACATAGTTGACTGTTGAAATCAATCACTGCAGCCTTAAGGGTCTCTCCTTGCGACTTGTTAATTGTCATTGCAAAACAAACGCTTACTGTAAGTTGAAGCCTCTTAAAAATTAAAGGAAAACTATTGGAAATAATTGGTATTCGCGGTATCCAAATCGTTTCGCCTGCACCACAACCCGTTGGAATTTCTGCTTCAACTAGATTTTTTTGCAGCTTTACAACCTTAACTGCCGTCCTTAAATAGGCGCGTCAAGCGCCAAACAACTGTCAAAAATCCTCATGCCAGTACAATTTGTATGGAGCATACCACAATAACGCGGCGCTAGCGCCGAGCAATTGGAGTTTTCATTTTTGACAGGTCGTTACGTATTGAAGTTGGATGCAGAAGACGGAAAGAAAGAGAAAGGACAAAAAAGTGAAAGAGGAAACGAGAATAAAAATGAGAGGAAATGAGAAAACGTCAAAAGTTCCGCCGCGTTGATTTGGGGATAGCGCGCGCTGGCACTCGTACAATGGAAAACGCAACACTTAGCGCTCCAATTTAGGGACGCCAGTATGTCTAGTTCCGTTGCATAGTTTCGGAGGGGTTGAATTTCTGTGCAGCATAATCGGTACAGCCTCTTTAAGTACGAAGAAATTCTACTGGATAATTTGTGGCTCTATCCTGATTGATTACCGTGTTTATTGACGTACATGTACATAGGCAACTTCAAGACCTTCGATCGCAGACAGTATATTTTAATTAATTAATGCCTTTTGATAGTTTTTGGGCGCTAAAAGCTCTCTTTCGCATATTCAAGAGTTATGTTGTTGCAATATTTGACCAACGTTTCCGTAGACTGAAAGAATGCCCCTTGATAATTTTTGGCGCTAAAAATTCACTTTCGCATATCCAAGAGTTATGTTGTTGCAATATTTGACCAACGGTTCCATAGACTGAAATAATAAGTTCCTTTTCTGAAGAAACAATATTTAAGGTATTTCTGGTATTTTTATCTGCTTGTTTCTTGCGGCAAGTTTACTTTGCAAATCTTCAGCAACACTGTACAAAATCTTCGGCTAGCAGGTTTTTCCGTTTTTAATTAACAACGTCAGCAGAAATTTAAAGTGTGACCAGTTCCCGTTATGAACCTCAGTGGCCAGGTTATTCGTCGTAAGCGCAGCATTACAGTATAATAGTCCAACGATGAGAGCGATCCCCAGATGAACAAGAGTGATGGCTTACAAAGTAAAAGAAATTGCTATGTTTAAAAAATACTTGAATACAAGTATGATTTACAAACAAAAATATAACACCGTGCGACAAAAACAAAAAAATCTAAAACACACAAAAGAATCGATATACTCACGAAACTATTGGCCAAATATAGCAAAGCTGCGTCTTAAGTTCTTCACTCTGACGTCAGGATTTTTTCATTTTTAATCAATAATTTTCATTTATTGAAATTTTAAAGATACTGAATAAAATAATTTTTTAAAAAAGTCAGTGCAGTGTAGAATAACAATATGGGTACCAAATGAGAGAGAAAATTCTGAAGAACTAAAAACCAATAAAGTAGTTTGGCTTACAAGGACGAATAGGTATTGAAAATGCGCTTTTAAAAATTTTATCTTTTTAAGTTGATAAAGTTTGCAGGACGAAATTCGATGATAAGCTCCTGCATATATTAGCCTTCAAACAAGACTTTTTTCAAAAAAAATATTGCAAATTTTTAAGGTTATGTAGGGCCAAAATTTTTAAAGGAAATTTTCTATAGCCATTCGTCCTTATGCACCAAAAAATTTATTCTGTTGTCATTCTACAGAATTTTTTCCTTTATATGGATTTACATTTCTTTGCTCTGTTTCTCATTTCTGCTATTTCATCCTTGTCACAGCTTTTTGCTTTGTGTTTATTAAGTGTCAAAATACAGTGTGTTTGAAACTATTGGCTACATAGAATTCAGGCTAATATTTATCAGCTGATTGTTTTCTTTTGCTATATCACTTTTAAAACTGTTTGTCTTTTTACTTCTAATATTTTATATAAACCTACAAACATCTCCATAGATATCATTTCAAACATGTCGTGTATTTACGTCAATGCCACGTTAAGAGCGACGCCTATGTGTCATGCAGGCTCTGCGTTGGGATTGCCCATATAAAATGTGCTGGTTTGAGCGCTAGGGTGTTAGACGCTAGTAATGAGGGGCAGGGTCTTCGTTGGTCTTGTCAAAAATGCCGATATACCGAAGCCGATTTATTTAAATTCTTTAGACAGTCCAAAAATAGTTTCCATCAATTCCCCAATCTCTTCAATCGCAATTGAATTACTGATAGGCTTCACATGTACTGTACTTAACATGTACATTCCGCCCCAATAAGATTTTACGGAACAGGAACTCTTCGCAAGCCTTCGGCAAGTAAAAACTCCATTTTTATGTGTAGGCGACTTTAACGCCTGGAGTCCTCTGTGGGGTTCCCAAGACAGCAATCAAAGAGGGAGAAAAATAGAAGACGTAGTGATCTCTGAAAATCTGATTATACTCAATGATGGCTCCCCAACACATTTTTCAACCCACAAATCATTTACACACGTTGACCTCTCTTTTTGTTCCCCACACCTCGCACCTAAATGCTCATGGAAAGTTCTACAAAACTTACACGGTAGGGAGCATTATCCGATCGTTATAGATATTAAAGGTAGAATAATATTTGAAAAATTCAGGCCCAAGCCGAAATTCAAAACCGATCTAGCCAATTGGACAGAATTTCAAATCAGTTGCATAGAGAAAAATACAAGCTTTGAATCTTCTACCAACATTAACCAGGAGGCTGCTAATATTTCCAAAATTTTACGGCATGCAGCAAATACCTCAATCCCACAAACCAAAACCTGTTTAGCCAAAGCGTCTATACCCTGGTGGAATTCAGAACTCGGTAGGCTTAGGAAAGAAAAACAAGTGCATTGGCATAATTACAAACGCTTTAGAACCGACCCTCTTCTGATATTATACAAAAAAAATAATGCTTTATTTAGAAGAGCCATGAAGTCGGCGAAAACTTTAAGTCTCGAAAGACTTACCGCCCAAATCAACCCTTCCTCCAGTACTAAAAAGATTTGGGCAGATATCAATANCGCTAAAAATTCACTTTCGCATATCCAAGAGTTATGTTGTTGCAATATTTGACCAACGGTTCCATAGACTGAAATAATAAGTTCCTTTTCTGAAGAAACAATATTTAAGGTATTTCTGGTATTTTTATCTGCTTGTTTCTTGCGGCAAGTTTACTTTGCAAATCTTCAGCAACACTGTACAAAATNGTCTACTTGGGCCGCTCAATCAAACGATACAAATTTTCAAACGCAGTTTGTTGCCAAAAAATATACTATCTTGGAACGTCGGTATACTCTTTCAAGTCCATCCGCATCAGCGAGAAAAATAGAAGGTAATATCTCAACATTAGAAATGGAAAATGCGCTACACAATGCAAAGGGCAAAACCCCAGGTCCCGATAGAATTTCCTACCCCATGCTGTGTAATCTACCCTCTGTTATGAAAACCAGACTGTTAAAACTTTACAACAACATCCTTAATTATGGCATATATCCCCAAATGTGGCGTACCGCAGAGGTCATTCCAATACCAAAACCCAACAAATGTCTTTCAGATATAAAAGCATACCGACCAATATCCCTCTTGCCATGTATGAGTAAAATAATGGAAAAAATCTTTGCCAAGCGACTTCTATGGTACATCTCGTCGAACAACCTTATCAGCCCTAATCAAGTCGCCTTTCGAAGCAATCAAAGCACAATCGATGTACTACTGATCCTTCAATACTATGCGTCCTCCGCTCTTTCCAGTAAAAATCATGTAAACATCCTTTCTACAGATTTTGAAAAAGCTTTCGACCGCATCGGGATACACGTGGTACTTGAACAACTCGATAATTGGAAAGTTGGCACACGTATATTTAACATCGTTAAAGCCTTTTTGACCAGCCGAAAATTTCGAGTTCGTATTAATCATAAATACTCTAACACTTTTGACCTACAAAATCCTATTCATAATTGCTTTTGAACAAATCAGTAAAATTCTAAGTAAATATAAACATGTAGAGCACGTTATATATGCTGACGATGTTATCATTTTTTCAAAGCTAAACGACAATAATAAAGCTAAAGATATTTTTATTTCCGTCTTAAACGAAATTAAAACTTGGAGCTATACATCTGGGGCAATTCTTTCAATTGAAAAATGTAAAGTACTACACGTTTGCAAGAAAAGATGTTGCTCAGGGTTTTGCCTAGAATATAATAACATACAAATTGAACTTGTAAATAACTTAAGNATATGCGTCCTCCGCTCTTTCCAGTAAAAATCATATAAACGAAATTAAAACTTGGAGCTATACATCTGGGGCAATTCTTTCAATTGAAAAATGTAAAGTACTGCACGTTTGCAAGAAAAGATGTTGCTCAGGGTTTTGCCTAGAATATAATAACATACAAATTGAACTTGTAAATAACTTAAGACTACTGGGAGTACTCTTTGATAACAAACTTACTTTTAAGCAACAATGTTTAGAACTAAGAAAGAATCTAGCTACCAGGCTAAATATCATTAAGTATCTTTCGTCCAAACACTTTTGTATCCACATAACTACTCTAACAAATATCACAAAAGCATTAATTTTATCAAAAATAAATTATGCCCTACCAATTTACGGTTGGTGCTCCAAAAGCAATATAAAACAGCTTGAAGCCCCCTACCATGCCGCAGTCAGAAGGAGCATCGGTGCGTTTCCCACCTCTCCGGTAAAAAATATGCTGGTAGAAGCTGGATTCCCCTCTTTACCGCAACAATTAAAAACAACGACATATCAGCTTATACCCAAACTTTTTTGTAGCAATAACGACTTGCTACATAAATTGGCATTGAACACAATGAAACGAAAGCGACCATTAAAGTATAAATCGACAATTCAGCGATGTACTGATTTCGCCAAATGCATAGATCTCGACATTCAAATACACAGAATAAAGAAAACGGTGGAACCACCTTGGCTTATAAAGGATACTTCTTTTATCTCAGATTTGCATACTTTTTCGAAGCGTTCAACTAGCAACACTACATACAAACAATTATTTGTCCAATGCACTAAACCTCTTACGGATGCCAATTGGTCAATAANCTATTTGTCCAATGCACTAAACCTCGTACGGATGCTAATTGGTCTATAATTTTTACCGATGGGTCTAAAAACCAAGAACACACTACGTTTGCCGTGGTGCAACAAGATGGCTCTCTCTTAACCGCCGGTTATATCTTTTCTTACTGCTCGGTATTTACTGCCGAAGTACTAGCCGTTAAACTTGCAACCGACTTTGCTAGAAAAACCAAAGGGAAATTTCTTATATGTACGGACAGCAGATCAACCATTAAGGCAGTACAAAATATTAATAACCACAGCGAACTTGTAACCGCAATAAGAAATAACTGCATTCAAAATCCAAAT
>NW_016159752.1:73493-77721 GCF_001687245.7 Rhagoletis zephyria
ATCATGCCAATTTATCCACCATCATGCACCCTGCAACAAAGTGCATACTTCGTGCGACTGAGAATGGGGCATACCAAAATCACCCACGAGCATCTTTTGAATGGAAAGCCGCCACCTGCCTGTCAACTCTGCAATCAGACAACATCCGTAAACCACATACTCAATGACTGTCCCGTTTTGTATAACTTCCGTAAAACTATTTTTAGAAACATTACCCCAACTAGCCTATTGAAAAATCCTACAATCGAAAATTTAGCTAAGATAGAAAAATTTATAAAAACCTGTAATTTAANAAATCGAAAACTTAGCTAAGATAGAAAAATTTATCAAAACCTGTAATTTAAACAAATTTATTTGATTGCATTTTATTTTACGACCGAGCCGAAAGCCCTGGTAGCTAGCGCTCCTTTGTTTAGTTATAAGATTTAATATTTTGTAACTAATAATAATAAATAAAAAAAATGCGTGTGTAACACCGTACACATGATAGAAGTGAAGAAACTTCTTAAAAAAGGTGTGAGTCCCAGGTACCTAAATACTCACGAAATTGGATGTGTAAACATATTTTTAGGGTTCGGCAAACCATTAGGCGATTGAGTTACATACATAGGTTTGGTTAGAAATCAAACAATAAATTCATTTCATCTTATTAATTTTCTGATATACATATAATTTATTTATTCATTTTCCGGTAACACCACCTTATATGAATTCGCGCTTCTAGCATCCATAGGACGGGGTGGTAATGGAAGTAATTGTATGTTTAACAAATAAATGAAAATGTTTATAATGCAATTAATAGATCCTTACGAATTCGCCATTACCAAGGCACTAAGGAACATACGCACTTTTGTTTGCAAAATGCAATTATTTAAGTTGAAAGAAGACAAATTCCTTTGTTCGGCATTTATTCTTACTCGCTTTCTATCTTCCAAGGCCAATTTATATATTCTTATCACGAATTCATATATTGGTATGGTAGCAAGAGATTAAAAACATAAAATTACCTTATAAATTAAAAGCATAAGTATGACATGTATGCGTAGTGCAATTCACGAAATCATTTCATCGATCTGAGTAAAAACTAAGTGCATAAACTCTATTTCGCCTTAATTGTAATCATGTGTTCATTCATTCAGTTTCTACTCAAACGCATGAAATGATTTCATGAATTGGCCTACGCATAATGGTAGTAAATGACAGAAGGAATTATAACAAACACATCCTTTTGACATAATGCAAGCCGAAAACATTGGTTCAAATCAATCCGCAATCAAGTAAGACGTTTTGCCCACAAGCATTGCAAATCTCATTGTAAAATCTCATTTTTGCAATTTCATAGTTTCGGCTTACATTTATAAAATTCAACAAAAGCACGTACCTATTTCGGTTGAGTTATCCATTTTCGGTTATTTAGTGTACAAAATAAGCGCAAATTAAATGAGTTTGTACAACATGGCCCACAAACGGTGCAATCTAGAGCAAAACAACACCAAGTTGAACCAACGGTCGCTACGCATAGTTGCCAACTTGGTGCTTTAAGCACTAGATTTAGTGCTTTTTGAAAATTAAAACGCAAAAAAAACTACTTAGTTCCTAGTGCCTTTTTTAGCGCTTTTTTGAACTAATATTACTCCGAGATAGTTAAACCCTGAAATAATTTGAAATATTATAAGCTGCGGTGTCTCATGAAGATGCGGAATTTACAAGAATATACAAATTTAAATGCACTAAAATACAACCATGANATAAGCTGCGGTGTCTCATGAAGATGCGGAATTTACAAGAATATACAAATTTAAATGCACTAAAATACAACCATGATTGATAAAAAGCTGAAGTTGCAAACCCACCTTTTTGAATTGTATTCGCATTGAACATGCTAATACGCAGGTAAGTTAGGTATTTCTTTTTTACTTTTCTAATTCTTTGTACAAGTTTTGATTTTTTTACCACCTGAGTAAAATTTATCATTTCTTGGTGCTGAATCCAAATCTGGCCGTACAATTGCTCTAGTACTAGAATTTTTAGATATCCTACCCCCAGATTGCCAAAAACACGGTTTTTTGCGATATTCGAGGTTATATAATGAAAACATAAAATTTTTTGCTCATTTCTACTTAGGGTATTATTTTCGTTTGTTGCGATTCGATTTTTCTTTCTCGAGATATACTAGTTTTAATAGTACTTCGGTATTACGTCGTAAGCATGAGTCATCATAGTATGTGTAGAGGCTATTCAATCGTTATGAGCGAAAACGTTTTGTGTATTGACTTATGTATGTATTTTTGTAAATATTGTTAATTTTTTGTTTTGTTAAATACAAACTGTTACGAAAAAAGCATATTTTAATTAAAAAAAAAATTGGTGCTTTTAGCTTGGTAAAACACTTTTTTTCAAAGTTTTTGGTGCTTTCTGAAAATCAACAGTTGACAACACTGTCGCTACGTTTATGGTTTTCTTTAAGTATCTTATATAAGTTGGCCTTGCTATCATCCTCACATATGCTCATCAGAGTATCCTTGCATTAAGATAGCGAGAGCACAAAACTACTCTAGACAAGTAAGAAAGTCTAAAGCCGAACATTAAATACCCGGCGCAAGTATTAAATATATGTTTTTTCACCTTTCGGAAACCTACCGCTAGATGGTAAGCTGGAGTGTATCAATTTTGAGTAAATTAGCGTCCCTAAATTTCGAAATATTGAAGTTTCATGCATTTCTGAAGTTCACCGTTATATGAAAAGCGGCCGTAATTTTAGTCCGATTTCAATCATTTTCAACGTTTTGCTTCTATGTGGCAAGCACAATAGCCACACCGAGTTTGGTACATATTGGTAGAACCGTTACCGATATATGTACATATATGTGATCATAAGTGGGCGGTGCCACGCCCATTATCCAAAATTTTACCATAAACGTATTTCTTGGTAAAAAGCATCAATTTTGAATAAATTAGCTTTAATATTTACTGATTTATCGAAGATTTGGTATTTCTCTAAATTATCGTTATATGGAATGTGGGCGTGGTTATTGTCCGATTTTTTAACTTTTCGGCCATTTAGTATGCTGTGCCAAAGCCAAAACTATGCCAAGTTTGGAAGAAATTGGTGCAGCGGTTACCAATATATACACACGTAACCATAAGTGGGCGTGGCTACGCCGATTTTCCAAAAATTTATAATATTCTTATTTTTCGTCTGAAAATTATTGTAAATATCAATTTTGAGTGAATTATCTTCAGTAGTTACTAATATCGCAGTTTTCGTATTTCTGGAAACTACCGTTATATAGGAAGCGGGCGTGGTTACAGACCGATTTTGCCCATTTTCAATACCAACCTACCTTGGATTAATGGAAACCTACATACCAAATTTCGTTGATATTTCAATTTTTGCTCGAGTTATCGTGTACACGGACGAACGGACAGACGGACAGACAGACATGGCTTAATCGACTTCTCTGTTCATTCTGAGCATTTATGTATACAATTGTCTATATCTATATCGATTCGTTTTGGCTGTTACAAACAACCGTTATGTGAACAAAATTAATATAACCTTGTACACAAGTGCGCTCGGGTATAAAAATTACACGCACAATAACAAACATGAACAAATGTGCAACAAACACATAATTTTTGACAATCAGTGCAGTTCGCATTTATTACTACGTTTATACACACGCATTATTTGCAAATAACAATTTGCAAAATGGTAAACTATGCCGTATAAACGCTGAGTTAATGTTTTATTTGCAAATAACTAAATCACGCAAATAAGTATTAGGGGTATTCTCTGAGTCTTGCAAAGCCCTTGCACGGTGCACGGATTGCACGGTTTGCAAAGCTGTCCCATACGAAAACCGGTTTTTACCGTGCAATCTGTGCACCATGCAAGGGCTTTGCAAGACTCAGAGAATACCCATATTGATTAGTGGTACTATTTGCAAATAAGGGCAAGACGATGCCATGCTTAGGTTAATTTTCCTTTTCGATGATCATCTTATTACCTTTTTATAATCAAGACGTTGCCATTTTTTATTATTTACCTTCCTTTTATTAGCTCGGGATGTAACTATGTAATATTGATGCGCCTAAAAGATGCAGCGATTTCTATTCTCAAGTTACATACCTGATACAGTACGAATGACAATAGGTTTGTTCGTCGAAAATCCAGCAAGAATTATCCAACACTCAAAATATCAGAGAGTAAGAAAAAATTCTCTCA
>NW_016159753.1:0-9784 GCF_001687245.7 Rhagoletis zephyria
AATAAAATTTTGCACAGCTTATTTTTAGACCAAAACACATCTTTTTCCGACGGCAAACCAAATTTTAATTTTAACGAACGGTCTAATGTAGTTACATACATATATACATATGTCCTTCAACAACAGGCCACAAATAAATTTTTCACCAAGGATTATATTTCATTCATCAGGTATACAGCATAACTGCTANACCTAGCAGAGCGAGTAAGCAAATAGCTACTCGCCTCGCACCGCGAGCGAGGCAACGCACAACAGCCTCGCTCGTTTAATAGGAGCGCGAGGAAAAAAGCAGCGCTCGCTCGTTTGCCGAGCAAGACAAACTTCTCGTGCCTCGCCTCATTGTTGCTACGAGTACGAGCTGCGAGCGCCTCGTTGCCTGCGAGGTATTGAGTAGGAGTTTCCTCGCTCGCTCGCTCGAACTCCGAGTTTTTGCCTACCCTGTATATAACAGACACCCTAATACATAGGTACACAAGATCTGTAAAGGACGAGCTAGTCACTAAAGTTTAGCAATTAATTTATTTGGTTTTTGTTTAACCATTTATTTATCTGTGAACGGGGCATGCCTACATATTTGTAAACAAATCAAAGACTCATTCAGACATACGTAAGTATGAAGAGAATTTTAATCAGCTAAATGTGCATGTTTCATCTTACATGCAGAAGCGGTTATTCATACATACATTCTGTACATATGTGGAATACGTGTATTTATTTGGCTTCTTATGATTACGGGTGATTCCAAATCAATTGGCAAGCACATAGCTTCTATGCCACTCTGCTGCCACATTGATTTGATTAATTAAGTATGCATATACATATGTATGTATGTACATAGGTATGTAGGCTCATATATAGTATACAATTTTGTGGAAGAACACCAAAGGAATTACGCGATTGCCGTTTGAATTATTTGTGTTGGAATGGTCGTGCGCTTTTCTTATCATGTGTCTTTTGTATTTGTATACAGTTTATTAATTAACCGTTTATCAAAAACAGCGATTCAAAAGGATATGCTGTGGTTGCCACAAATCAACTATCTTTACTAAATTTTTTTTTGTCAAACAATATAAAATCATTAATTATATTATATATGTCTTTCTATTTCAAAAGAATGATTCTACGACAATTTATCGATGTTTTTTTTTGCAAATAGGTTATCGAAACTAGCTATAACTTTCTACAAAATTATAGAATCCCCCATAAAAATAAAATACGATCTACCATTCAGTGCTGCCAACTGTACTTAGCTTTGAAGTCCCATATTGAGAATAAAAAAGTGCTAAAATGTGCCAAATAGATAAACAAAAGTGGCACAAAGGTGACATTCTTTTTAATTCTTCCCATTCAGCATTAAGATTAGAAACACATCCCTAAAACAAAATACCAATGCCAAAGTAAGATAAACCAGTTGTATACACTATTCAAAATTTTANGTAAAACAAAAGACCAATGCCAAAGTAAGATAAACCAGTTGTATACACTATTCAAAATTTTAGTTTAGAAATGTATTGAAATATTGTTTTACAAAAGTGCCATTTTGGCACTTTGTGCCAAGTTGAAAAATTAAGTGCCATTTGATGTAAAAAATAGGGAAAAAATGGCACGGTTTGAGCCAAGTTGGCAGCCCTTGTACCATTATGAAATTGTAGCGTAGTTCGTCTAGCGGTGTCTTTTTTGCAACTCTTACTTTCTAAAGAGCTTATAAAATTTAAGAGCATAACAGAAAGATAACAAAACGTATACCCAAGAGAGTTTAAAGTTTTATTTTGTGAACTACTAGCAAATACCCGGCGTGATTCGTTGCGCTTTAAAAGTACTTATATATAAATATGAAGGGAGATTTTAAAACAAATTTTCGATTTTTGAAGGTTTCTTTATTTTTTATAAATGCGTATATTTTCGAAAAAATTTAGAAAGTAGCTACTTACTCGGCTTTCTCCTAGAAATTTATAATTTATAATCGTATAATCTGTGTCTACATACGGCGTACTTTCTTCAAAAGTGTACTAATTCAATATTTACCTTATCTTATCAATTTAACTAAATTGAGTTTTTCAAATAGGCAACCGCTTCAAAAATATTTTCCGGCAGTAAAATTTCTTTCTTTCTTTCTTAACACCAGAATTGTACTATTTCATTTATTTTATCAATTGAAATGAATAAAATTTTTCAAACATGTGGCAACCTCCCTTAAAAATATTTCCGGCAGTAAACTTTCCTAAACTTGTTTATCTTATTAATTACATTAAATAAAAATTTTCAAACAGGTAGCAACGTTGCCCAAATGCTTGTTCGGCTGTGAGCCTTCTGAAACCTCTTTCTTTTGACAGCCATATTCAAATATTTAATTTATCTTATCAATTTAGAACAACCAACTTTTTCTTCAATATTTGAAGTTATACCTCAAACAAAAGCGGAGCGGAGTAAAGGAGCAAGGAGCTAAGAGGATTTTGGCTGGAGCGGAGCTGGGGCAAAAAGCTGCAAAAATTCATTTGCTCCTTAGCTCCTTAAAGAAAATTTAATTTACTTAATAATTTTTGTGCCACTGAACACAAGCGTGTTAAATAAATTGTCATTCTGCTTTTAATTGGCAATACTGTTCATAACACAATACCCAGCATTCAGGAAAGACAATTTTCATTAATTTTCGTATTTGGAAAACGTTGGAAAAAGGTGATGTTATTTGAAAGCAATAATTGTATTTTGTTTTGTTCAAGCTTTAAGCATGTATATTTAAGTAGTTTGCGCTTCCTTATTTGTTTCGAACCATGAAAAATCATCTGTGAAGTGCAGAAGGGAAGAAAAAATTACAAAAAAAAAAAAAACAGTCAAAAACGTATATGTATGTTTCGTAACAATTTTCGGTTCTTGTCTGTACATACATATGTACATTTCTGCCACACACTTTGGCGGAAAAACAGATCGTCAAAGTGTCCGAAAATGGAACCGGCAAACGGAAAAAATTCCATATTTCATCCACTTTTTTCCTTTTTTCGGATCCATTTTCGGATTTTTTGCTGGTTGGGTTAATATCCGCCATTTCATTTACAAGACAAAATGTACGGGGATCATGTAAGTAACTACCTGTACATATGTACATATCTATGCATAAAAAAAATAAATAAAATAAATGTCAGCTAATTTTTTGGCCGTTAGGACTCNCTACAAGACAAAATGTACGGGGATCATGTAAGTAACTACCTGTACATATGTACATATCTATGCATAAAAAAATAAATAAAATAAATGTCAGCTAATTTTTTGGCCGTTAGGACTCGATATGTACTAAGTAATAGAAACAAAGTTTTTATTGGGAGCGGGAGCGAAATTAAATACAGGAGCGGAGCTAGAGCGGAGCGCTGAAAAAATCTTTGCTCCGAAGCTCTGGTTTAAAGTTATATGGAGTTTATTCGGCTGAGTAGCAGTGTATATATTTTTTGGCTTATTTGACTTAGGGCCATATTCTCAATGTCTTGTTAACACTAATCTCCGCTCAATTATCGTTATCGACGTTACTGAGGCCATGCTTATAACCAGGGAACGGATTTTTAGGACCTAAAAACCTATAAAAAAGGCAAAATAAAATAACGAAATAGGCTGGAAAAGGCAAAATAAAATAGCGAAAAAGGCAGGAAAAGGCTCTAGGTATTGCAAAAAAGGCAAAAAAAGGCAAAACAAAATAGCGAAAAAGGTAGGACAATCAAAAAATATATTTATTTTAGAAATGCTTATATTACAAGTAAAAAGAGAAAAACTATGAACTAGTTTCATTGTATGAAAAATTTGTACTTTGAATCTTTGACTATTTTATCCTTTCGAGTTTCTAACTCATAAAACTTTAATCTGTATAGTTGTAGTAACATTGAACCACAAGATGCATTTTGAAGTTTTCTGGCAGCATTTTCATTCGATTTTCGCGAAGAAAAGCCTTGAATGTACTAAATGTGCGCTCGACGTAAGTTGATACAAGTGGAGCCCAATTTAAATATGGAACGTTTGAAACGTTCATATTATCAGGAATAAGGGCGTTTTCCTCGCCCTTTACAATTTTATCCACACCCCTTATTGTCTCGAAGCCTACGTTAGCTGAGAAAACGGCTTTGAATTTTTCCAACACCAATTTGGCAAGAGGTCTCTGCGCTTCTATAAGCCGCATGGGCAATGTGTATACTTTTTTATCTTAAAAAAAATTGTAAATGCTATAATAATTTTTTTAAAGGTAGAAAAGGCAAAAAAACGCAAATATCTTAAAAAAGGCAAAAAAAGGCAAATATCTTAAAAAAGGCAAAAAAAAGGCAAATATCTTAAAAAAGGCAAAAAAGGGCAACTTCAAATGTGTATATATGGAATCAGGGAAAGCTAAAATGTGGACATTCTTAATCGAATATACTCTATCTCTTCAGCAGAAAAAAAGGCAATTTCCATAAAATCCGTTCCTTGCTTATAACGCTGTGTCGGTAAAGTTGGCAACGATGCTTAACTGCGAATTAGTGTTAACCAGATATTGAGAAACTGGTCCTTACGGCAGTTTTCACGATTGCCTGCTAAAAATTGATGACCGATATGCTTTACCGACTTTACATCGATTGCCTGTTATAAGTAGGTGAGCGAAAAATTCGCCAGCTAGTCAACGCAACGGTTATCTTTAACAGGCAGTCTAGAAAACGGCCTTTAAAATTCAGTTTGTTTTTTCAAATACTCTTTAAGGTTTCCGCACTCCTCTTACTACTTTTAAATGATCTCTCAGCATGTCTTAAAATCAACATTCGTTACCATATGTCATTTCGGTGAAAGACTCTGAATCAAATAGAACTTTTCAAAAAATCTTAATTTTCATAGGAATATACTGATATTAAATTTTGACATATTCTATAATAATCATATGTATGCATGTATGTTTCGTTCAATAATACTTCTAACAGTACTAGCAATTATTTGTGCTTTATAGTTGTCCAAAAAGATTACTGAACAAAGAAAAGATATTAGGAGGGGTAATAAAGAAGTGTCCCTTAAAATAAAGAACACATAGAGGAACCTGTGTTTTCGGCATTTCATCAAATCGTTACTTATTAAAAAATGGTTAAATAAACAATTGGGTATTAATTATGAAAGTCTTCTCCTAAAGAGCATTACAATTCCGACTTAACTGTTTTTGGACCACCCTAATGCACATACATATGTACCATCAGCGATATATATACATACATATATAGTACTTATTACCTTATTTTCATTCATTCATGCATTATACTTACCATTTTCCATTCATTGCTTTCCAGATATGTGAAAATTGCAAAAACGGGGTTAAATCACGATTCATGTGCGTTTTTTCATTCTCTGTGAGGATTAAATATTGAAATCGTTTTATTGAGGAAGTTTCGCATTAAAATACTTAAATATGGATGAGTTTCCCGTTGTGCATATACCAGAAGATGATGTGCTCGAAGAGGAGGAGTTTGGTAAGTGCAAGTATTTCTATGTTCGTATAACAAATATGTCAAGTTAATTTTTTTTTTTAGAAGGCTATACGCATTTGGTTTAGCAACAGAACTGGTATCTTATTAGCCTGTACGCAGTGGTGTAGCCAGGATTTTATAAAAGGGAGTGGGGAATGAGTGATGACTAATGACTTATGACTAACTTATAACTAATGACTAATGACTAGTGAATAATGACAAGTGGCTTATAAGTAATGAGAAGGCTAATGACGTATGGAATGATTATAATTTTTCATAAATGCCCTTAAAAAAAATTAAGAAAAACATATGTAAATTTATTACTAAAAACTAAAAACTCTGACTACGTCAAATCAATTGATTAAATATGGCATTGTGGAGGAAGAAATTCTCCACATATTTCTGGGAAATACTACACTGCGATTTGTCACTTTTGCGTAATCGATTGGTAAATTCAATGATTTCTTGCCTTATTTGCTCATATTTGCAAATAAGGCAATTTGATTTATTATATAATTTTATTAATGCATACCTACAAATGAGTTTCTGTGGTAAGTTGCACAGCTGCACATACGAAAAAAAGAGATACGCTAAACAATTTATTATTATTATTTTTTGTTTTTAAACAGGAACATTTAACACCAGTTTTTTGTATAAAGAAATAATTGCACTCTATGCTATTTTGCTTTTGGCAGAAATGTGGTTATTTAATGCGTCAATTTAATCTATTGTTGGTTAAGTGCATATTGAGAAACAAAAGTAAGCGTGTGTGCCGCTCTATTTGATGTTTTATTATAGCATTTTAAAATTAAATTAAATCCTTTTCATATTAGGCGAAACTTTATTCAAATTAATTGAAGCTATTTGCAGATTCAGTGAAACTTTATTTAAGTTAAAATTAATTAATTTTCAAATTAGTTTAAACATTATTAATTTACATATTCTACTCAAAAATTGTATTCAGCTTGACAACAATAATTACATTTTGGTCGAAGTTATTGCTGATCTTGATTGTAGTTGGATTTTATATATGAAAAAAGTGGATAAAAGCAACAAAAGTTTAAGTGGCGAAGTTAGCTCAGTGGGTAGACCATTGGCTTTGTGATTCGCGGTCGCTGGTTCATATTTCAGTGACCGCGGTTGAAGAAGTCTGACGAGGAGATCATCTCTTGTAATCTAACGAATAGCCCACATTTTTTTAATTTTTCGCCCAGGCTGCAACCCCCTTCGAAAAATAAAACCTTACTGCAAATCTAAAGTCCAAGCCTTTTCATTTGACACCTAATTTTTATTTTTTAAATTGAATGAACTGTGCAAATCTTAAGTCATTAACAAAAAATGCCCTCGCGTATTATACATATATAATTTTTAAATAGGTGGTAACCCCTCCTAAACAAAAAATAAAAATTTATTTCACATGCAGAGACCATATCCGTTCACTGGGTACCTCAGTTTTTGGCCCAACAAGCGGTGAAGATCTTTTATTTTTAATTTTTAAAAAGTGGCAACCCTACTCAAAATGTAATCCATTATTGGATATCCTAAATGCCGAGCCCCCTTATTTGACACCTCATTTCTTGTAATCCAACGAACAGTGCGGATATAATAATATTTTAGACAAGTGGCAATCCTATAGTAATTTAAGCTACTAAAGATGATATTCCTATCGATACAGATTATACTTAAAAAATCTCGTTTAGTGAGATTAGCGTGTTCAAAGAATCTTGCCTTTCTTTTAAACTATGTATAGAAGATAGCAATTTTTAAATAGGTGGCAACCCTACTAAAAAAATAAAAGTTTTTGTACATCCGAAGGCCATTTAGTTTGATATCTCATTTTGTAATCCAACGAGCGGCGAAAATCTTTTTACTTTTTATTAGGTGGCAACCCTACTCAGAAAAATATTCCATTATTGCACATCTAGAAGCCAAGGCTTTACGTTTGACTGAGACGGCGCAGAACTGATGGCTACGCTTATTATGATTGTATATAGTAATTGTAGCAACAGGTGGCAACCCCATTCAAAAAAAATAAAACATTTGTGCTTTTCTAGAGGCCCATCCCCTCAACTTTTGTAATGCAGCGAACGGTGCGGATCTTATAGTTTTTTAGACAGGTGGCAACCCTATTAAAATTCTAAATGAAAAAGGTCACTCTCCCATCGATACATAGTATATTGGAGAAAATCTCGTCAAAATCCGTTCAGTAGTTTTCGAGATTCCGCGTACAAAGAATCTCGACTTTTCTTTATACTATGTACATATATATGTACTGATTGTTCAGATATAAGATTTTTCATTATAACTCCTCCATTTATGCAGCTAGAAATATAAAATTTCGCACTATTATCACTCATTATCAACAGAAAGTTTACAGTAAAATTAACAAATATCGGGTCACGATAAACTATTTATAGCCTCCATACAACTGATTGTTCAGATATGGGGTTTTACTGTAAAACTCCTTTATATGGACAGCTAAAACTGATAAATTTCGTAAGCTATTTTATAAATAATAATACAAAGTCTACTGAGAAAATCTTCAAAATCTATGCCGTTTCAGCTTTATCTCTTACACCACTGATTGTTCAGATACCAGTTTTTGCGATATATCTCCTTTATGTAGGAAGCTAACCCCACTAAATTGTATTATCGGTTTACATACCGATCACACAGCAGTGAAAATCACTTAGATTGGTGCTATATAAGGTATATCTTCCATACCTCTGATTGTTTAGATATAATTTTTTATATATTTATGCACAGTATACAGTAAACCAGCCATTGACAATATGCTTATTTGAAAATTAATACGTGAAATATTGTGAATGTATAGGATTTATTTGTCATTAACCCATAAGCAGCGACTGATGCAAAAGTACCCACAAATGTTTGTTGATATATTTGACATGTAAATTTGAACAGCAAAATTCGTAAAAAAATATTCATAAAACAAAAAGATTTTTGATTACTACGTGGGAAGTGGGCGTGGTTATTGGCAGATTTCGCCAAAGTTTAACACTAACCTAACTTATACCAAAGGCAACTTCGACACCGACTTTCGTTAAAATATCTAAATTTTGTTCGAGTTAGCGTGTTTACAAACAGAGAGGGCTGAACTAGTTCATCTCGTCATTCTAAATATTTTGGTATATATGTATGCACATACATTTTATACGGTTAACAAACGCGCTTACTTATATGCATAAACCGTCTTTACTTGCATTAATTCATGCATTATCCTCTTTCAAATGTGAATAAGTGGCTGAACAAATACATACAAATTTCGCGAATATGAAAATTAGAGAGTTCTACCTTAAGCTAAGTGATATTTGTTTTACCGCCTAATCGATGGGACCATTTTAAAAAGTCAGCCCACCATTACTCACTCAAAGTTGTATTCGGAACACGGTTTGACTTATGTAGGAACTGCATCCGGTTATAATCGCTTACGCTTCACGCTTGATTTGCTTGGAATTTTGTTTTTCTCGTTATTTTATTTTATGTGACTTGAAAATATTTTTCACTATAAGAAAATATTTAAATTGGATTTCGTTTGGGTTAACGAAAATGACAACTATGAAAAAATATCAACGAATACATTCAAACAAAATGTCAAATAAGCATATTTACATTTTTTGTTTTGGCTATCTGGATTACTGTATACTGTGTATTTATGTATCTCCTCTATCTATGTTTGCTGTGAATATGTAATTTTTTTCAAATGCAGTAATCTGTTAAAGTAAAATTTTCAGATGTTCACGAAAGGTATGAGCCTTCGGCATAGCCGAAGAGAGCGCTGCTCTTACTTGTTCGGTATCAGTTCGTTCCCAGTTACCATCAGCCAGTCAAATTACTAACTCGCGTTGCAGCGGACCCTTTCAGTTTTTGGCTACTTTCCTTAACACACAGAGGCACACCACGCACCTTTGCTGCAATTAAGCTGTCGAATGCACGTAAATTACGCTTGAAGCACAATTATCCCGTCTTTTACAACGTGATCAACTTGGTTTTCGTTCTCGTTCACCATGGAAACGGAAGAGGAAAGAAAGATTAACTATCTGGATTTAACAATTAAAATAAACGATACCACGAACAAGATAGAGTTCGAAATATACAGAAAACCAACAGCCACAGACACAATTATACACAATAGCTCAAACCACCCACAGCAACACAAAAATGCAGCATTTAAACAACTAATAACGAGGCTTGAAAGGACCCCTCTAACAGAAGAATGCTACAAGAAGGAACTGGATACAATATATGCCATTGCGGAAAATAACGGATATAGGAGAGGCCTGGTGGAGAAGTTAAGAAAGGAC
>NW_016159753.1:9925-58302 GCF_001687245.7 Rhagoletis zephyria
GTGCTACGCCCATTTTCCAAAATTTTGTCATAAACGAATTTCTTGGTAAAGAATTGTTTGAACCATCAATTTCCGTTATATGGGATGTGGGCGTGGTTATTGTCCGATTTTAGAAATTTTCGGCCAGTTGGTATGCTGTACCAGGACCAACAACTGTGCCAANCTCTCTGATGGCGGTGAACTAGGAGACAAGATGTGTCGTAATTTCCGCCTAACCACAAATGCCTAACCACCAAATTTGTGCGCGGTCTAGTGGCATATCAATTGCATTTCTTGTACTGCGGTGATGTAAGCTCTGTTATATGATTAATGACCTAGCGAGCTAAATAAAGATAGAGGAAATATCCTACCAACTAAATAGGTTGCTGAATGAATTCATACGTGATTTGAATGGCTAATGGCATTCTGTCAGTGTTTGTAACTGGCGATGTGATCGTAATATATATCTACTAAATAGTAAATAAACTGTGTTTTTTTTCTTTTTTAATGAAAGTTACCACAGAACTAATGGAATAGCACGTGTCGTATCCTGCTGTAGTTAACAGATTTTTAAATTGCTAACTTCCAGGAAAACTTCAAAATTCTGATCGATTACATTTATGTACATTTCATATCAACATACATAATTAAAATACGAAACGGAATCGCATGCTGATTTTATTTTTCATTCTTTTCAGAACGTCTTTACTCCGCACCACTCGAAATTATCGTCCTTCTTTCCATTTTCTATGGTAGCATAAGTATTTTAGCTGTCATTGGCAACTCGCTGGTTATATGGGTGGTGATTACAACGAGACAAATGCGTACCGTTACCAATACATATATAGCGAATTTAGCCGTTGCCGACGTAATCATTGGACTTTTCTGTATTCCATTTCAGGTACGTATTTACACTAAGCTGAGACATTAATAAACACATAGCTTATATGGATAGTGTGTGTACACTAGGGTGGTTCACAAAAAAAAAAAAATCGGAATTTAAAATTTTTTTCTATTTCGAAAAAAATATACCCGATTTTTTACATATAGAGGTCCCTCAAAGCGCTCAAAGTTTTCTCATTTTTATAAGAAAAAAAACAACTTTTCGCAGAAATGTTATAGAATTCTTGAAAATCCATATTTTCGGAAGACTTCAAGGAAATGTAACAAAGTTGCTTATTTTGCAATTGTTTAATACTAATGATTTTTATGGGTCCCTTCCTTGAATTTTTTGGGGGACCTATAAAAAATATTTACTCACAAAAGATGGTTAAATAAACAATTTTTCATTTTTACTAGATGTCTCCTGAAGAGAAACAGTGTTTTGCCCATCAAAAAATATTAATTTTCAATTTTCTATACCATTTTACGAAAAGTCGTTTTTCCCTATAAAAAATACATAGAAAACTTTGAGCGACCTCTAAACATTTTTTGATTTAAAAATAGAAAAGGGGTATATTTTTCGGTATAGAATCGTCCTAGGGCACGAAGGCATACAAATTCTGACTTTACTTCTTCACATGCATTCTTGGACCCCCTAATGTACACAGTAAACACAAACAGGCAGTAAATAGAAACAACCTCGGGCACGTGTAGGTAAATACGGTAAATTTGTAAGTATGTCGCATGTGGCTGTGTAGTTTCCAAGGTGGAAAAATATTGAAGAAAAACCTTACCTTAATTTCGACCGTGAGTTAATATAAAAAAGCTCAAATACGCAAACTTTTTTGTGTGTATGCCCCAATTTATGTAAGCGCATGTACATACATACATACATATGTACATGCTATTTATTACCCAAAAACCTGTTACATTTTATACAACTTAGTTCTGCAATAAAACGCCTGAGGCTGAAACATAATATTTATAGTAAAACATTAACTATAATATTTATGAAAGGTGTAATAAAAGCTTCTGATTGATGGTAAAATGTAGTTACATTTGGCAGGACACACATTAGATGATTCAAATTTATGTTGCTATTTGCATATATACATATATGTACATACATACAAACGAACTTATATTTGATGTTAAGTTAAAACAACTTAAAATTTTTAAATTAAATATGGACAATTGAGTAGTAAATAAAAAAAATCAAGCTTTCAAACACACTTACGCTCAACTGATTAAGCTAAATAAAATGTTGACCAGTTTTGGCTACTTTTTTTCTTAAAACTTCGAAGTATTTCTATTTTTACGGACGGCTCAAAAATGGATTGTGGCGTAGGGGCGGACATTTTTTCAACCGACCTCCAAATCGAAGAGTGTATTCGACTACCGAATTCGGCCAGTGCTTTTCAGGCAGAGGTCTTTGTCATCAAAAGGCGGCTAATAGCAGGTGCAAAGACCGACAATCCTGTAGGGTCTGCAGGAGTCTGTAGTGCAAAACGCACCGCAATTCTCATAACACTGAACAGGAGGGATTTATCTCGTTTAATTGCCGTTTACACAGGGAACTGGCTCCTGGAAATCCATGCTGCAAGACTAGTACTCGAACACAACACTTCGTGTCGTAGCTGTAATTCGCGAGATGCAGAAGAGAGGGTAGAGCATATGCTCTGTATTTGGCCAGCACTATGTAGGACTAGAATCAGGCATCTAGGCGAACTCTACTCTAAACTCTCTAAACAAATATAAATTATATTAACCCACTTCAACTTCTTTAGTTCTTGAACTCCACATGCTGGATTAAAGAGACTTCTGCTGCTTTCTTTTCAGGTTAAATTGCGAGTAGTGCTAATTGGAGTTGTTAAACTCGTTACTTAACCAACAAACCAACCGAGATCAGTTAAAGGTTTTGTACAAAAAAAAAAAAATTCAAAAATTTAAAAACAATTGAGCAATATACATATGTATGTATTACACATAGAGGCCAAATCAATACAAGTGTTTTTGGAAAAAGTATTTCAGGCGTCTAACTATTAGGAAATGAATAAGGGATACTTTTTTATTATCTTAACAACAATATATAATAACAATTATATTCAACAATTTATATTAAGCGTGAGTCCGTTTTTTTTAATGAAAAACTATTGTGACGAACCCAGCTGAGTCAGCCAGTTTTTATTAAAAAAAAAATACCTTAATTTAGAGGAGTGTGTATTTTAATTTGCCACAATTTCAGTTGCCCATTTAAAAAGCTAGAACGACAAATTACTCTTTTTAGAAAAAAATTTAGTATGTATGCAGTTTTGTAGCAAATTTTTTCTTTGCAATGCCTTGGTTGATATTTTCAACAATGAATTGGTAATATTAACCACATTTGTGATTACGTTAAACAAATTTTTGGTTGCCGATTTTTTTTGTTTGAATGCGCTTATGTTCTTCTGCACTTCACATATGCTTTCTCATAATCCGGAGATACAAAACCAAAGTTAGGCAATAACTGCAAATATCTCTGCACACTTAGCCCGTAGCCGTTCTGTCATTTTGCCCTCAAATTTTGAACTTGAATAAACTTTCTTCGCCGTTTGATCGCGTTATGCACTTCACAGATGTTTTTTCGTAACTAAGAACAAAAAAAAGACAAAACCAAAAATTAAATTTCGATCTGGCATCTCTAGTCGGAAGTGATTTTTTATGGATATCTAGAAAATCTTAGAGTAAAGAAGAATTTTAAACGCCGTGACTTAAACGAACAGACAATTTTTAAACAAAACTGTTTTTATCCAATCATTAAATATATAAATTTAGATACAAAATTCATAAAAATGGAATATTTTTATGAAAATGTCACTTTATAAAGCACTTTAAATGCAATTTTGAAAGTTTTAACCGTTTACTTCAGAAATCTGTGTAATTAATTGAAACACTCTCTCACATACATATATGATGAATCTTATCAGTACAGCAATGCAACTTGAATTTTTTTTTTATAAATTTCCACTTTCAGTTTCAAGCTGCTCTACTACAACGCTGGAATTTACCTTGGTTTATGTGCGGCTTTTGTCCCTTCGTTCAAACATTGAGTGTAAATGTGTCCGTGTTTACTTTGACGGCCATTGCGATCGATCGACATCGCGCGATCATCAATCCTTTGAGGTAAGATAATTTTCTTAAGAAAATATACAAATTTAAATATTTTCAAGATATGTATATAGGGTACTATATACTACAAAAATATAAAAGTAACAACAACTCATAGCATATGTACTTACTACATGCATTACTGCTTTCAAGCTGAAAATGCAATTACATATTTACATACAAAACTCAATTTACTAAAGTCTTTGAGAATAAATACAGCCCCATATAAATATTTATTGCTCATACGCAGTCATACTAGTATTTGGCATCCATTTGCGTGCTTGGTGTATTTGATCCACTTCTTAAGAGTGCATTAAATTTTAATTTGAGAATGTGCACTGGTGGTTTGTGATGCAGTGAAACTTTACGCAAACAGAAACTGAGTATAACAAGTTTTTTAGATTTGCTTATAAGTACATATGTACATATGTAGTTACTATACAGCAATTTGAAATAGACAAATGAAGATGAAAAGTTAATAAACAATTCGTGAAAGCAATTGAAATGAGTAAAAGCCAAATAGATACAAAAATATCAATCACCTTTGACTGCGCAAAGACTACATAATTTGAATCTAATTTTTTTACTTCAATGAAAAATTTATTTTAAATAAATTTTGCTTTGTTGGTGTTTGTACATAAGAGAGGTTCAAAAATGCATGTGAAAAGATAAAGTGCGAATTTTAATGCTCTATATCGAAAAAATATACTCCCGTTTTTTTTCGAAATCAAAAAATACTTTGGGTTCGCTCAAAGGGCTTAAAATTTTCTAAATATTTTATATCGCAAAAATTATCTAAATAAACTGTTGCGGGAATAAAGATAAATTTACCAAATGCTTTCCTTTTATTTACCACCAACAGTTTTCATTCCGATAGTTTGCGAAATTTTTGTATGAATATATGAAAATTTGAAACTCACAAGCACTTAGTAGTCTTTAAAAAATATGTATGTTTATACATATGTATGTAGCTTTCATACTTCCATTAAATAATTTCATTTTCCACCTCCACAGAGCACGTCCCTCCAAACTATTTTCGAAATTCATTATACTTGGAATTTGGCTGGTGGCGCTCTTTTTCGCCACCCCCTCTGGCATTGCCTTTCGTGTTGAGTTGATGTACGAGCGCTACAGGGGTAAGTAGATGTATGTATGTATGTGTGTGTGTGTGTGCTTATTACTTTCTCGTGTACTCGTATGTATATAGGCACAAAGTCTTGTTTCCCCTACCTTCTGGTATTTAATAATCCATTTTTTTGCTCCTTTTTGTTTTGTCTATTTTCTCCAACTTTTTGTTGAATGCGCCCAAATAAGAGGACAATATCATCTACAATGTTACCCGCCCCTTCTGTATGAATGTCAATCTTTCGGATGAACAGTTGAGAGTTTATCGTTATGTGCTGGTGGTTGTACAATATTTGGTGCCATTCTGTGTTATAGCATTCGTGTACGTACAGATGGCGCTTAAGCTGTGGCTTACAAGAACGCCGGGAAATGCGGAGGATACGCGTGACATGGCATTAATGCGAAATAAGAAGAAAGTAAGTACAAGAATAATTAATGTGCCGAAATGTCTATGGGTTCTATTAGATACATACATATGTATATGCAGATGTATGTATGTATGAACATAAGGGTGCCTCACGGAAAAACCAGCTGCTTCTGCTTGTGACACATTAAATTTGGCGATTTTATGATGCCTGCCACTTTATTCATTCGGGGGTACACGTTGGTGACGATATCTTTAGAAATCGCGCTATTCTTTTAAAATTTTTTTTATTGAATATCTAGGGTGTTAGACGAAAGAGCTTACTTTATAATCGATTTGAATAAAATTAAAATTATCAACACGCTAAATTATAATTTGTTTATTTTAAGTAAAACATCTGTGCATGTCAATGAAAATTCGCTCAAATCTCGGTATTTTCAACGCCTACTCAATCGAAATATTTTACTTGGATTTAAAAAATTCATAAAGTTTTCGTATGGAGCGTGAGACAGTCTAATGCTAACACAGTGACTCAAACAACTGACCACGTGTTGGTTTTGTTTTTTAATATTCACAATGTTTTTCAACTTAATTTTTTTTGTTATTTTTTAATAAAAAATTTGTCAAAGCTTTAAAAAAAATCTTATAAATAAAAGTTTCAAACTTTATACACAATTTAGGAAAATTCATTAAAATTCGAAATTTTTTAATCTGAATCTTTCGAATATTTTTGGGTGTGGAGTTTTGTTGTCCATACAATTTTAATGTGATAATATGCAAATTTCAGTGGCTAAAAAATTGCGTTGATTTTTAATGTTTTTTTTGCTAACGGATTTTTGCACTTTTTTCAATATAAGCATGAATTTCTTATGAAATAAAATGCCGGAAACCGTTCGCAACAAAATTTCAAAAAATCAACGCCAGTATTTGTAAATTGCACTCCTTACATAAAAAAAAAAAACAGAAAAAGTAATCACCAAAAAACTATATATATTATTAAAAATTAACACGATTTTTAGCCGATTGAAACTGTGCAATTAGACAATGAGGTTTTCGTTTGAAAAAAAATGTTCCTTTTCATTGCCCGGTTCTTCGTATTAGAAAACGTTATAAAATTGTATGGGCTATAAAACTGCATACGCAGAAATGTTCTTAAATTAAAAAGTTTGAAATTTTGATGAAATTTTTTGAATTTTCCTAAATGTTACACAAAATTTTAAACCTTTATTTATATGGTTTTTGTTAAACCTTGGACAATATTTTTATAGAATAATATTCAAAACAAATAATTTTTAAGCAAAAAACAAAACCGACTTCAATTCTCATATAAAAATTTAAGATTATAATTAATCTCTTCATGATCCAATGATCGGGTTTAAACCAAATTAGCCACCTGTGAGGTACATACAAAAAAAATATTCCGACGAATTGATAACCTTCTCTTTTTTGTGAAATCGGTAAGAAAAAAAAAATAAATAAATAAAATGAAAAATATTGTGAACACATATTTAAAAAAATCAACACGTGTTCACTTGTTTGAGTCACTGTATGTATTTGCATTTGCATGAATTTGCTGCCTACTTGTTTTGCTGTGAGTGCAAATTTAATCTCTAATTAAGCTGTCTCGTACACAGTGTTTACATTTATGTATATTAGGGTGGTCCTTAAAAAATTTTATTAGGGGTATGACAAATGTTTATTATTAAATGAGAAAATTCGACAAAATTTGTGTCTTGAAATCTGATGAATTTTACATATAATTGAAACTTTTTCATATAAATTATTAAATTGCTCAGTTATAGTTGGTCAAAGCAAATTTTTGCGATGTTTTTAGAAGAGTTAAATTTTTTCAAACCCTGTTGGCGTCCTACAAACTTGTTTAAAATTGAGAAATATTCGTGGATGTCTTGATTTTGCACATAAAATGAAATAAAGGGGTGCCCCATGATATTGATAGTTTAAGGAACACTTTAATGCACATACACACTTAAATATACATATATACAAAAGTGTGTGTATATGTATATACATTCGATTATAACCGAAGGAACATTTGCAAATGATCATTGTTTGCTTAATTAAATTATTTGGTTCGGGTTTATTTCATAATTATGTTCAGATTTTTATAGATACGGCGGCATATAGAATAACCAAAGAATATTTAGTGCTTATATACTCAGCACATCTTTGCTTGACTTTCACATTAGATGCATAAATGCATAGGTATTAAGTATCAGTATATTTGATTTTCATATGCATTTCATTTGGCAGGTCATAAAAATGTTGATTGTCGTTGTTATTGTATTCGGCATTTGCTGGCTGCCGCTACAAGTTTACAATATGCTATATGTGACCATACCGGAAATCAATGAATATCACTTCATCAGCATAATTTGGTTCTGCTGTGATTGGCTGGCGATGAGCAACAGTTGCTACAATCCCTTCATCTATGGCATATATAATGTGAGTATTTATTACACAAAATAATTTATTTTGTTTGTAACTTATGCACCTGTGAAGTAGTTTATAGGCTATAAGACTATAGTATAAGAGAAAGTAAAATTTGATTTACTACACTCAAAAGGCTGTGAAATTTCAGTTATCTTGGAAATGGGCCGTAGGTGTTTTTTTCTAACGTAATCCAGTGCCATTTGATGATCTCAGTCAAATTATGCTTAAGCGACAGTACTCCTTCGCGGTAGTTCAAACCCGAGCTAAATTTTTTCCACGATAATGTTACTTTTGCAGTTATCTTCAGAAATCACATGATAGCATATTGAACTTAGCGAGTTATTTCGTGGAGTATTTTAATTCCATAATTCCAACCAGAAGATATCTTTTTGCCACTTTTGTTGAAAAAAATTTCAATATGAAAATTCCTGAGATCTTTCATAATAAAGTTCTATGTCTACTCTTTAAGTTCATTAGAATTATACTTTTTGTAGTTAATAAGCTAGAATAGGAAGGACTGCTCTGCGATGAAGAAACCAGCTCGAACTTCCAATTGGCATTAGTAGCCACACAAAATAAATGACTGACATACTTTACTGGACTTGTCTTGAAGCACTTAGGCGGTTACAGCGCCAATCAAGAAGAAGAGGAGGTAGATTTCAAAAGAAAGAGCTTGAAAGGAAAGACACTACAATATAATGGTGGAGAAAGCTACACTCGATGCCAGAAAAGCGATGGAATGAAGGTGGCCAGCGATAGCGTTGGACTTGTCGAAAGCTTTCGACACCGTCGGTCATTTCAGGCTACTAGAGAATATCCCTACCACAGAAAATGAAACGGTGGACAGCAAATTCATTCACAGCTAGACCAACCTCTTTAGCTTCGTTTTATAAACTGGAAAATTATACGTATATGTCCCTTTGTTTCAGGCCGACTATGTCGATATCATCTGCATACGACAGCAACATCTTTATTTTGCTATATATGCCGTCGCTCAGATTGGCAGCTCTTATTACGCTTCCCAACCTTAGATTCGAAAATAGCATTAAAAAGGCCTTCATATCACCAGCGAATATTGGGACGCAGATAAGCAAACGAGGTTACAGACTTGTAAAGCCTTCTAATGTCGTCTTAACCCCAAGTTTTTGTTAAACAAGTAGTTTCTGCTAGTCTGCTATCGCAGGGAGTAGCCGAACACATTTACTGGAAGCAGAACCACTTTTTAGGTACTTCAGAAGCCATCTTTATGAAATCATGGACAATATCCATACCTATACTGCACAACCACCAGAGCCGACGCTGAACAGACAAGCCATCAGCGATATTTAGCTAGAGTAAATCAACACCTCAACCAACTCTCATTCCATGATTGGCGTCAACGGAGTTCAACTATACGTTGACGTAGAGCTTCTACTAAGGTCTACATAGTGGATCAGGCTACGTTCATATTTACCAAGAACCTATACCTCACGATATCAACGACCTCATCGCTTTCCCACATTTAACTTACGTGCCTTTCCATTCGGTCCGACACTATAGAAGTAGGATATATTTATTTCGAGCTTACCTTTACTTGAGCTTGATAGCAATGTTTGGCAGACTAGCTGAAAAACTGCATTTAACATTGTGCATACAAAAATTCATAATAAAAAACGTCACCGCGTGGTCTTTTATTAAGTTGCAGCATTGATATCGTTGTCAACATTAAGTTGATTGACATTTACGTTAGGCGCATTTTATTTGACGAGAAATTTAAGCTATTAGCTTATTTTGTATGGAAGACTTCGACAATATAATTATGTTGGCTAAGTCTTACATACAAAATAAGCTAACAGCTTAAATTCCTCGTTAAATAAAACACGCCTTTTAATGAAATGCTTAGTTTAATCGCCCAGTGTCATAAGCAAAATACAATGCGGCTGGCTTGCTGATACGATGTATATATCACGACAATACTTACATAGTAGCTATTTAGCGAGCTAACAGGAATGGGGGCAACATTTTCACATGTTATGGCTTCAGTCACTCTGTGTGTATGAGTGCGGAGCCTCATGGCTTTGATGTGTAACCAGTGACTGATAGCAGTCGTTTTTCTTCAGTTTTCAGTAGGAAATATTTCTGGGCGGATGACACATCCATTTTCCCATGACAGCCATTTCTGCGTAATGCAATGTCTCGTGTTTTTTCCGAAAAGGGGTAGTTGTTTGGGCGATGTAATTCCGTTCAGATTGGCGAGCCTTTGCAATCGTTGTTCGTATCTGTAGAAACTGCTTCCAGCAGGGTTCCTTCGTATCACTTTTATTCAGACTGGCATTGAGCGCAACACCGAACCACTCACTGTTGCTGCTGCATTTACCCGATAAGATACTTCCCAAGAAATGTTCTATTTAGCTGTAGGTCACACAGGGAATAGACCACACGGTATATGGTCCCATGTAGCTCAAGACTCGACGGCTGCTCACAACTGGCGAAAGGAGCCCGTACGGCTCCACAGGGTTCTCTTGAGTAACAAAACTTCCGCCTTTCCAACTTTCTTCCCCTTCCTCTACCTCACATGAGCACTAATCTATAGCTATTGGTACCTCAACGTCTGTTCGTGTCTCAGACCTGGAGTGAACAAGTGATTACCTCGCATTTTGATGGTTCTACGAGTGCAATTGTCGCCCGAGACGCTGTAAACCCCTGACCATCAGGCAACGACTCCTACAACGGCATGCTCAAGAAGACAACAAGGTAAACAACATCACTTATGTATCAGCCCCGGATTGTGACAAGCTCCTAAGGCAGCCAAACTACCATGAACTCTAAAGAAACCTCGCTGATATAATCGTCTTTATATGTCGGCATGGAATGTATTGATACACGTGGTCCAAGAAACAAACTTGTTTTCAACAGGATTGAGTTGCGTCACACACATTGTGCTCCGTCAAGAATACCATCGAGACAATAGTACCGGATTAGCATTCATCACAAACCACGCCGTGTTCTATCATCTTTGAATATCACGGTTTTGATATCCTGCCAGGCGATGTCGAGCTCGAAATATTCAACGAACATACATTAAGGTGTTCATAAAAAATGTTTTTTTTTGGAAATTTCAAGACCCTACCCCCTAATTTTATCTGTTTTTATGAAAAAAAAATATTGCCTATTTTTACAGATCTTTTAAAGTTATTTAGAGCTCGCGACTTGCCGCTTTAGGTCAGAAAATACGATTTTGTAGATCTATGAGTTTTTGAATTACTTTTTTTAATTCGATTTCAAAGATCGAATATGATCTGAGAAGAGGATAGGCCTTTAAAATGGTATATAATAATCAATGGTCGGACTCGGCTTGTTGGGATTTTTTATCGCGCTAAATAAAAACCCATATTTCTCGTAATTTTTTAAATTTTGACCATCGATAATTTCCACAATTTCAAATTTCAATTTTCAAATGGAGTTGAAATGGAAATGATAAAAGGAAAAAGTCCTCTGATTGCAAATTTTGTACATACACATTTTTCCAAAGAAATGTAGAAATCTAATTTCAATCCCGCTGACTTCTATTAACACAGCTCAATATAAATTTAATTTCAGGAAAAATTCAAGCGAGAATTCAATAAGCGTTTTTCTGCCTGCTTTTGCAAATTTCGCACCAACTTGACTGCACATGAGCGTACGCTCTCAATGCATACACGCGCCACATCGATACGTTCGAACTTTGCCAATTCGTCGATGCGTATACGCAACAATTTATATGCAGAAGCTGCAGCTGGTGGCGGTGGCGGTGGCGGCGGTGGCGGCGGCGGCGGTGGTTGTGGAAATATTTACTACACATATCGTTACGCAAACTTGCGCAAGGACAGAAGCAACGGCAACAATGACACTTACAATATGATAACTTACACAATTGAGAATGGGGGAACAGTGCGTTTGAATGAGTGCAATAGTAATAATAAGGGCATGGCGGCAGGCAGAAATACGGGCAGCGGTTGCACGGAAGTACCACAATGGCGGCGAAATAACTTCAGACCGCTATATCCTGATGTGATTGAATGCGATGATGACTTAGATACGCTGATGCAATCTACACCAACATCCGAAGAGCCAAATTCCAGTTCACGTGGCAGTAATGGAGCCGGTGGTGTAACGGGTGGTCCTGGTTTTGCGCTGACAACGAAAGGGAAAAGTAAGCATACAACAATACATAAAGACAAAAGCTTTGCAATTTTTAGAGTATTATAAATTTGTATGTATATAAAAACGTTTAATTTGTGTGTTACTTTGCTTTTCAATTTCTAGGATAGCTGGGCATTGTAACTCGGTGACAGAGCTATATAAATTCCATATCATATGGTAACCTGGAAATTGAAACAAGCCAGTGAGCAGCACATGCGCCGATTGCAAAATGCTGTGAAAAGCGAATGGGCGTCGTCGCGGTCGACGGAAGCGCTGAACATACTACTGGAGGTTCAAACATACACACATACTATGTAGATGTATGTACATACATATGTGAGAAGTATTTGCTGTACCAGCTGGAAAATTGGTTCCTGGAAGTGCGCTGGTTTTGACAATATGCAATTATTTCAACAAATCGCATTTGCATGGCGCAATAAAATTAAAAAGTTTGTATGATTTTAGTGCACAATTTGGGTTGGTGAATTTAGCGATAACTGTTTGAATTTCGATTTGCAGAAATATTATATCGTTAAGAAACCTTATGGTTTCCTACCCGCGAGCCAAACGTCATTTGGGGGTTTTAAAGAATGAAATTGAAAAATTAAATTAAATGAAAAAATAAAAAAAATATATAAAAACAAATTGAAACGAAATAAATGGAAACAAAAAAATGCAAAACGAAATAAAACTATGGAGTTTTGATAAAATTATAAAAATGCTAAAATTCAAAGTGTTGTTTACAAATTTTTATAAATGCATATATGTATCTTTTTATGATAACTTATGTGGATATTTGCTATTTTATAAAAATGCCAACTATTCGATGTGATACCGACAATTTGAAATTTTAAAATTAATAAAAAAAATAAAATATGAAATCTTAAAATTTATTTTTTTATTCGAACGCATAATGTAGGTAAATTTTATCCTATTCATGACCCGGAGGTCCTAAAAGTACCAGAGTATCGAGCATTTGAGGCCATAATTCACGCCAAGGCCAAACTGAAAACCGCTGATAGAGTTTTTAACCCAGCACGTCCTTTGTTAGTCCATTCGAAGTCATTAACCTTTTATTGATTACATGTAACACAGAAAAAAATATGTATTTTAAATTTTGTTAATGCGTTTTAAAAAATATAAATAACTAGTGAACCCGCATGGCGTTCACACGCCCAAAATTGAATTTCAAAAACTTAAAAAATATTCCAAATGTTAGTCAGGGTATAAGAGATCTGGTTGAAGAGCAGTCTCGCATTGTGCATATTTTTATTTTGATCGAATTTTAAATCACCCTATACCAATGAAAACAGTTTTTAACTAAAAAAAATTAAAACTTTATCATACATCTACAGGCTAAGGCTTCTAATTTGACCTGTCATTTTTGAAATTCCTTTTCAAAAGTATTCTCAAATTAAAATTTTCTTAACACGTAGCAACTCTCTTGAAACATTCGAAATCTTCACACTAAAGAAGAGAAATTCAAGACCTTTATTATGAATTTGTGTTTCTGAGATACCCAATGACAACCAAAACCCACAACACTAGACAAAAACAAATAAAATTCTACCTGGTCTGTGATGATGCACTGCTTAAATATGCTTGGTAGCGAACGTGTTAACTGCAAACAACTAAAAATAAAGATACTTCTCTGTGAGTTCAAAATTTCAGAAATTTGCTTTTCGAGATTTTCGAATATCATGACGAAAAAAAAATTAGTATCTTCTTTTTTTCGATAAAGAATGTAAAAAAAAAATATTTCACCCCAAAAAAAATATTGGGGTGTAAATATTGTATGACCCATATGTTATTTAAATTTTGTTAATAACTTTTTTTTTTGCTTTTCTTAACTTAATTTTCTTTTAAGTTTTAGTTTGTTAAATATTTTGAATAGAAACACATTTTTTTATTTTATGAAATTTTTAGAAATGTGACTGCTAAGACAAACAGAATAACGTTTGACTGTGGTGAGTTAAAATTACCCAGTTAGAATTATAAAATTATTTATGTATATCAATTCACCTAACAACATAAATAGTTGGTCAAGCAGATGACCCAGAGATATATAAACATATCTTTTGGTATGCTGATGCACTTCAAAATCACCTTAAGTCAATATTGATGATTGTGTGAAATTTCATTTGTAGTTTATTCTGCAACCTTAAGAACAATGATTTTTTTTTACAATTTACAGATGTAAATATTTATTTGTAAATCTTATTATACCGGCTATTAATTTAAGTTCTTTGGCAATAATTCAAGCCAGCGCTGCCACTAAATATTCTGAATGTCCTGCAAAGTATTAAAGTTCCCACAAAATTGCTTTCGAACGCATTATTTTGAGATTTACAGCACGTTAGTCGTTGAAATATGAGCTAAAGTAGAAAAAAGCAAACAAATGTGGCACAAACACATCTGCATAAATTTATTACATGCGATATATGATTGTGCGACTCGCTGGTATGAAGCGAAATATTAGCGAAAATTCAAGTTTATTCCTTTTGTGATATGTAAAAGTAAAAATGCACATAGTACTTCAAAACGTAAGCAGCTGCGTAGAATTTAGCAATGAGTGCCGTACAGCAAAATTAAGAGACCTACGAGTAGTTTTGAGGGGCCCCTTTTACAGCTTTAAGACCTTGTTAGGCATAGCAAATTTGGTGAAACTTTTATACACCGTTAGGCAAAGGCTTTAAAGTGGAATGTTCTGACATAAAATACTTGTATGTACGGTGGCGAAAATAAAAATAGGGAAGAGACATTTTAGTAAGTTTTGGCTTTTTTCTTTGTTTAAAAATTTTTTATTATTTTTTGTAATGAGAATATATCTTACCATCTAAAAAAAACAAGTTAATCAAAATTTCAAACTTTGTAGAACATTTATAAATGTTCGAGGAATTTCAAAAAATCTTCATCAAATTTGAAATTTGTTAATCAGATTTTTTTTTTTTAATTTTTTCGAGTGTGCAATTTTGTGGCGAATTCAGCTTTAGTGCAATAAAGTTGGAGGTAGCTAGGATTTACCGTAGATTTTTGGCAATTTTTTGTTCACGCATTTTCTTCTTTCTTCCTCTTAAACAATTTTTTTTTTGAGAAAACGAGCAACACGTTCGCAAAAGAAAAATAGTAAAAATCAATGGTAAGTCCTAGGTACTTTAAACTTGTACTTGATTACATTAAAATTGAACTGGCTACAAAACTGCATACTCAAAACAATTTTTAATTCTGATTATAAAAGCTCAAAATTTTGATGAATGCTTAGATGTGTCTTCCCAATTTTTAATTTTCGCCACTGTAGGTCTAAAATCATAAAAAAAAAATGTCAGTCATAAATATCCGCCTACGTCTATGGCCAATTACTTACTTAGTTACTTAGTTGAGTGTTTGCTGCCATTTTTCCGATCATTTGAGACAACTTGTTTTGTGCACATTTGAAAGTTGAATTTGGCAGGTAATGTATGAAGCCATTCAAACGACGCATAACGTTTCGCTTACTGATCATTCTGAACATACCCATTCAAAGACAAACAAAGGGGTGGACATGTCGTTTCGTAGGTGGAATTCGTAGGAGTCTCACCAAAACATGGAAATAAATTGAAACGAAGGTGAAAGAGATTGTGGGTGTGTATGCGTGGGCAGTATTTGCAAGCAATATTTAAATGAGAAACTTATGATGATATTGTCTCACACTACATAGAAGTTTACATTATTAGAAACTAGAAAATACCCAGCGTACTTCGCTGTGCTTTAAAAATATTTTTTTTTTTCGTTTAAATTAATAAAAAAAACTTTCTTTCTGCAAATGCTAATATCTTAATTACACTAAAAAAAATTGTGTAAATTTCCTAGCTAAAAGGTAAGTTACTGATTTCCTCCCTTATTATTCGCGATATTAAATGCTCGATTATTCAACGAATAGTTTGTTTGAATATCGGCCTTTTTAGAGTGTAATATACAGGGAACGGATTTTTAGGACCTAACGGCAAAATAAAATAACGAAATAGGCTGGAAAAGGCAAAATAAAATAGTGAAAAAGGCAGGAAAAGGCTCTAGGTATTGCAAAAAAGACAAAAAAAGGCAAAACAAAATAGCGAAAAAGGCAGAAAAAGGCACTAAAAAAAGACAGAAAATACGAAGAACAATCAAAAAATATATTTATTTTAGAAATGCTTATATTACAAGTAAAAAGAGAAAAACTATGAACTAGTTTCATTATATGAAAAATTTGTACTTGGAATCTTTGACTATTTTATCCTTTCGAGTTTCTAACTCATAAAACTTTAATCTGTATAGTTCTAGTAACACTGAACCACAAGATGCATTTTGAAGTTTTCTGGCAGCATTTTCATTCGATTTTCGCTCGGCGTAAGTTGATACAAGTGGAGCCCAATTTAAATATGGAACGTTTGAAACGTTCATATTATCAGGAATGAGGGCGCTTTCCTCGCCCTTTACAATTTTATCCACACCCCTTATTGTCTCCAAGCCTACGTTAGCTGAGAAAACGGCTTTGAATTTTTCCAACACCAATTTGGCAAGAGGTCTCTGCGCTTCTATAAGCCGCATGGGCAATGTGTATATTTTTTTATCTTAAAAAAAATTGCAAATGCTATAATCATTTTTTTAAAGGTAGAAAAGGCAAAAAAACGCAAATATCTTAAAAAAGGCAAAAAAAAGGCAAATATCTTAAAAAAGGCAAAAAAAGGCAAATATCTTAAAAAAGGCAACATCAAATGCGTATATATGGAATCAAGGAAAGCTAAATCGTGGACATTCTTAATCGAATATGCTCTATCTCGTTAGCAGAAAAAAAGGCAATTTCCATAAAATCCGTTCCCTGGTAATAACACTGCTGTTGTGCGCGTAAATTTACTAAAAAAGTGTGTAAATACTAGCTACAAAATACACATCTGCTGTTTGATTTCATACGTAGAATTATGTAAAGCCGCTAACAAAAAGAATTTTTAAACACAAAAATGTGTAAACGAGAAAAATACATATTCATCGTGTAAATTTACCAACACATTTTAGAAATAAACAAAAATATACTCGATTTATAGTCGCATTTTTAAACAGATTCTTTAGAGTGTATGTAAAAAAAGTTCAAGGCTTGCGGTTAAAAATTAAGGTATATACCTACTATGTACATTAGGGAGGCCCAAGTTGTATGGGAGATTTTTTCAACTATGCGCGTATAGCACAGCTGGATTCCGTGTGTAATTTTATGCAAATTCGCCGAAGAAACTGTGGGTCTAAAATCAATTTGGAGTTAGCCAAATTGCGAAGAAGTGTGTCTTGGTATTTTGCGGTAGCGTCGTAAAGAAGTGATTAAATTTTATACAAAAATACGCAATAAGGTGTTTTTTGGCATGATTAATCCATTTTTACATTTATGATTTTCTCAAAACTTCCACCAGAGGACGCAACAGTGAAACTTTTCACATTTTCTTCGAAACCTGTTTTCGCAAATTGGCAAACTCTAAATTGATTTTAGCCCCTTTCTTTCTTCTGAAAACTGCTAAGAATTGCACGCAGAATCATTCTATGCTATACGCGCATAGACAAAAAATTTACCCGCCCTAATGTACATACAAAGTATTACAAGCATTCCTGCCAGATAAATAAAACCTGCATTGATTTTAAATTACTTTAAGGATTCTAAAAAGTAACAGTTAAATGTAAATATTTATGTGTGTATGTGGAATATCACTGAAGACGCGAAAAGTTAAAAATTCCAAAAGTAAACATCTCGTTCATATAACTATAAATATACAGGGCGTTGCAAAAATATAAGACCGCCACAAAATACTTTGTATGGAAGAAAATGAATGGAATTGCCAACAAAAAAATTGCCAAAACTCAATGGTATTTGTAGCCATATAAAACTCGCACCTTTTTGTACTAAAATTACGTGGGCTTGAAAACTGCTAAGCAAAGCTTTGCTAAAAATTCTTAAAAAAAGTATACAATTTTGGTGAAAATTCGCAAAAATTTTATAATTTTTTCTCAAAGTTTGAAATGTAGCTTTGTATAGTGTTTATTATACAATGAACTATCTTCTTATAAGAAAATAATTGAAATTAAATAATAAAAAATAAATAGTCAAAACTTGTTAATTGTGGTGGTCTTATAATTATGCAACGCAATACAGTACAAGAAACATAATGCGCTTTAATTTATTATCGCACTAATTTGATATTTGAAATGATAAATGCTTTTTGTTTCACTGCCTCGCTACGGTTAATGTACAATATAAGTTTGTAGCATATCCGCCATCTAGTTAGCTCAAACAGCATCCAAAAAGGATATGAAAATATTTTTTTTTTCCAAATGACGGCTATACCTAGACAGTCATTGACCTTTTGGGTGCGCTTCGGTTACGAAAAGGTTCGGAGGTGGCTTTGAAGTAAGTAGTTATTTATGTATGTATGTGTAATTGCCTCCAATTGTGTAAAAATGTCGAGAAGAAAACGAAAATTTATAGTAGAAGCTCGTGAAATACTTAACCAAAAAATAAATATTATTACAAGCTGTGTTTTTTTTTTTTACTTATCAACTACTACTGTCCAAAAAAGTAATTCATCAATGTCAATCAACTTGCAGGGTAATAAGAAAATCTTTTGGGGAACTTTTCCTGCATAAATCTTACGTGCGCACATTGGTAAGCACCTATGTATATACTTATACTAATACTAATTCAGATTATTTATGTAAATTTAAATACATATGTAAATAGTAGATTTCATTTATTTATGTACATACTAAATCTATCTGTCGACGGTAATAATAATGGTACCAGTTGAAATGGCTTTGAAAGACCTCATTTCTAATCGACATGAACGAGGGTTGCCATCCTTTTAAAAAGTAAAATTCAACACAGATTAAGGGAATTAGTTAATTGAAATATATATTAAAATAAGAGGTCCAAAAGGTTGGAAGCTTGAAAATATTTTGAAGAGGGTGGCCACCTGTTCAAAGAGTTAATTTAAACTTATTACTAGACATGGTTTTGAAAGGCTTATGAACTAGGAGTGCTGCCACCTGTTTAAAACGTCAAAATTTAGTTAAATTGTGGGAATTGGTTAATTGAAATATATGAAAGATTGTGTTTTTTGAATATTTTGAAGAGGGTTGCCACCTGTTTGAAAAGTCCAATTTCATTAAAGTACCTACAAGTTATATGAAATATTAAAATATGGGTGTCAAAAGAGTGCCAAGAAATTTTAAGTTTAAAAATCCAGAAAACTAATTTCGAGGTGTTTGAAAAGGGTTGCCACCTGTTTTAAGTGAACTAGGAAATGTATCACAATATGTAGCACGCAGACATTTCATACACGCAGAGAAGCGGGTGAGGGAAAACTGGTACTTACTTACATTAAAACAAACAGTTTTTTTACGAGTAAAATGTCATTAAGTAGAAATTCCAGTCTATTCGATTGTAAGTTCCAAATGCCTGTAATTTATTTTTCTTGTTCTTTTCCACTTCTTACTCTGCAAATCGGTTAATATAACAATGACCTAAGAGCTTTTGATTGCAATTTATTGGGTATTTGTTTCGTAGGTGAAGTAATCTGGCTGGGCAAATCTCTTTACGCAATAAATAATTTGGTGCTGCGGGCATCACTTTTAACAAGTGTGGGTCAAGTAATTTGCGTGAATTGGCGATTCTTGTTGCTTTCACATTTTGCTTTCATTTGGCCATTTACGAATTAATAAGGATAATGTTTACAGTCACGATACTGGCAATGGTTACAATCATGATTGTCGATTTTAGAGAAGAAAGTGGAAAACAGAGATACCGTGAATATTTATTTTATTTGGCCATTTGGAGCCATACGAATTCCATAGTCGATCAAGAGTGCCATTGGGCCGGGCCGTCTTTCCATAAAAAAAAAACCGTATGGAAACTGAAAGCAAAACACAAAACCAACATATTTCGGAGTGAGCGAAATAATTCCTATGTACTCCGTTCACCCACTAGGCCTCATTCAGTGTCACCTCCCCTGATCCAAGTACTTACTGCATATGCGCCTGTCGATCAGGCACCTGAGCCAATGGGCCAGCAGGAGCCCTGAAGAAATTGGAATACGTCAAATACGTCACCAGTTTGGAGCGGGAAAACTACAACGAAGTCACGCAGCTGAAAGCCAGCGTTGAAGCACAGGAACGACCCACCATCACGAAGCGAAGCAAGTCCATCAGGTGCTCGCCTAAAGCCTATTTTACATAATGTGCTCTTACGAAAAAATTTCTCAAATTCTTATATCTTTTGCAATTAAAGCCAGATATTTATAGAAACTTCTCTTACACATATATCCTCGAGATTTATGTCTTCAGCTATCTCAGCGATAGAGTGTTGCGCTACCACAGCGACAATGCATTCGCGGAGTATGAAATAACGCTAGATGTACCTCAGAGATCAGAGTTGGGCCCTATTTTGTGGGACACCATTTACCTTATGCATAGAAAGTGAGCTTAAGCTCAAGAGTTTGTACTGAAAATCGAGTCGAAGCTTAAGCCCTCTTTTTATGCATAAGGTCCCATGTTTGATGGCATCCTCCGGCTTGGTGTTGCTAAGGGGTGACATTCATAGGCTTCGCGGAGGTCGTGTGCATCGTTGTTACATCTAAGACGCTGGCCAAAATAGCAGCCATCGCAGAGAGAGCTATAAAAGTAGCTGAGGAGTGGTTAAGAGAAAAAACTCTAACACTAGCAGCCCATAAGACGGAAGCCGTTCTTATCAGCAGCCGGGATAAGATGAAAAAAATACAATTATAGAGTCCAAGCCGTGTGTAAAATATCTGGGCGTCTTGATTGATCACCGCCTTGGCTTCCGGGACTACCTGGAATCAGCAAACAATAAAGCGGCGATGGCAACGGCAGCCCTGTCTAGATTAACGGCGAACATAGGCGGGCCATGGCAGCAGGCTAGACAAATCTTGTCAGGGGTGGTGAGGTCAATACTACTTTAAGGATTGACAGTCTTGCGTGACGCTTTCAAACGGACATCCTACATACGAGGCATCAATGGTACATACCGCGTATGTGCTCTTAGGGTATTTTCAGCTTACCGAACTATTTCCGAGGATGCAGCATTCATTATCGCAGGATTATATCCAGGACCCAGGGGTCCACGGGAGACTCGCCGGGGGTCTACGTTGGCGTGAAAAAAATATGGAGGTCCACGAGTTGAAAGTGGGGGTCCATGAAAAATGGTCTTTTTTAACTATAATTTTTTTGAGTGGTGTTTAGTGCTCTTGACGCACTGCTGCAATTACCGTCACTTTGTGTCTTCATACGAGGGGAAGCCTTAAATTCCAACTGCAGACTAAAAAGAAACGGATGTTGGTGCAATACTGAGTGAGGCGAGGCGGAAATTGCTGGGAGCAGAGATTTGAGCACTTGTGTCTATAATGATGAGTTCCTTCTTCCAGCTGAAGTATCTGCAATCCTCAAAGCCATAGAGTACGTGGTGGAAAAAAGTGTAGGGGAAGCAGTTTACGTGTCTGCGGTGACAGCCAAGCAGCACTTAAGGCCTGGCCACCCCTATATCTAAGTAATACCAAACTAGTTCGACAATGCAAGTCTCGACTAAATTATGTTGGCAAACATAAGCAGCTCGCTTTACTCTGAGACAACTGATCATTTGGCCACAATTGGCTAAGACCGGGCATTCCTCGATTGACCATCGAAGCCACCATCAGAGACTGGGTGAAAACTTCGCTTAGCAATGACTGAGAGCCATCGAGGGGATGCAGGTGGGAAAAAGTCATGTTGCCTTCAATATCAGAAGGTCTATCTAGTTTTTTGCTCTCACTGACAAGACGGAACTGCAGACATCCTGTGGGACTGCTGACTGGTCACTCCATTTGCCAATCCTGGCTTAAAGAGGATGAGACGGTGGACCAATGTCTGTGCTTCTTGCTTGCTTGTTTATCATCGATTTTTCTAGATCCGGCCTTTTCTACTTTGTCGATTTCTGAATTTAAAGTTTGGCGTTAAAACCTTTGTGGTTTTGTTTTTTTGAAGTGTTGTGTTTTAAAAATGTGAGTGATGAATATTTTTCGCATCACTTTAAAACTCGAAGCGATGAAAATAAAGTTGATGCCATCAACACAAATAAACTTTTTTTTACAAATACGTCACATGCAAATTCAGGAGCGAGCCTGAAGGTGTGAGGAGTTTATGGAGTGCTCTTAAAAAATATAACTCCTCAGGGCGAAATAGTACCTTGATGGCATTACGAGCTTTGTTTTTTTTTTTTAAATTGCAAGTGTGTAGCCACATCATTTTAATATACATATATAACGCCAGAAATATTTTATTTTTATTTTTTCCACTCCGAATTTAGTTTTGGAACTCACCCACGATGCAAATTTTCATCGTTACATCTAATCTTAACATTTTTTGATGAGCTTTGGGAATAGTTATATTAGAAATGGCAGCAGGGGTCCACCGAAACCAGTAAAGTTTTGAAAGGGGTCTACGAGAAAAGCAAGTTTGGGAACCTCTGGGCTAGGAGATTACTCATATAATATAGGGAAATAAAAAAAAAATAAAAAAATAAATATTTCTTGTCATTTATTGTAAAGACTAGACTTACAAAAAATATTAAAACTAGGAGCTCTTTTTTTCAGTTAAGATTAAAAGATAAAATAAATAAGAAGTGATTTTTTGATGAACACGACGAAATGAATGTTTTAATCACAGATTTTGCTTGGCTAAATTTTGTTCCAAGAAATTATCAGATATTAATGAGAAGTTGTGAATATTGAAGTTGAAAGTATTTTTTTTTATAAACAAACATTCTCGTACATACACATTGTTTCGCATAACTCCAACAACACACTAAGAATTTCAGTACTAAATATAAAATCTTACGCAATTCCTACAACTACATACATACTACATATTTACACGCATTGGACGCATTTTCATCGAAAGCACATATTAAGCTCTTAGTATCTGTTAAATGTCTGCATAAGTGTGCATGTTGTCTAGCGCGTTGATGAAGCACTATTATCCACGCTGCTTAAGTGTCTATCTTCATACACTAATACACATATCTATATATGTACATATGTTTTAGTTATAACAGCTCATCTTGTTCATTGTCGTTTCTTTGAATAGCATCAGCTTGTTGCAAGTGAAAATTCTTAGAATTATTCTTGTACGTGTTTGTTAAACCGCAATTGTTCTGGCCAATATCTCTTTGTATCCGAGTATCGTATGTTATTAAACGTAATTGTTCATCTATTTCATTATTCCCAGAAACTTTGCCATATAAAGTGATATTATTATTGGAAAAGGTTGTCGTTGGCATTTTGGCTCCATAAAAGTTGTTCCCCACACGCACTGATGAGTTTGGCGGCACAATGCTGCTGGATCGTACTGAACTTACTCGTGTATGCATCGATTGCGTACGCTCTTGGCCATCTAGTAATGTGTGGGTTTTACATAGGCAAGTAGCAAAACGTTTGTTAAATTCGCGTTTGAATTTTTCCTGAAAAAAAAAAAATTGGAAAAAGCATGTAACTATTGATGTATGAAACTTTCCACACAGAATCGCCTCAAGCTCATCTGAAAGCAGTCAAAGTATTCTGCTTAGTCCTTTTCTTTCCTTGACATTTTATAACGGTGTCAGAGTTCGACTGTTTAATAAAGAGAATTCAAGAGTAAGTTTCTCTATTTTATCTCTGTATTACTTTCATGAAAATGTGAAAGCATTTCTTTCGAATACGAACTTGTTAATGCTCCATAATTTCAATTTTCAAAGAAAAATACAGGTGCACTTGCATTTATTAGGGTGTGCAGGAATATAAGAGATTTTTTTTTCGAGATTCGAATATCTCCCATACAGAAAAATGGAAGATTGTCATAAAACGTATGCTTATTTTTAAAACAATAAAATGTAATTAAAAAAGAAAATAAAGAATGTAAGTTCATAATAAGTAATTAAAATTAAAAAATATATTTTTCTTTTTAAAACAATAAATTCTAAAAATTTAAACATATTAAAATTTAAGAAAATTTACTCAAAAAATATAAGCCTGTAAAATTATACGACATTAAAATAACAAATATATATAGTTCTTCCTAAAGCAAATAAAAATAAAAATTAAAAGAAATTAAGATTAAAAAAATAATTAAAAAATATAACTTTCTAAAAATTATATGAAATAAAAAATTATATATTTTTCCTTTTAAAACAATAGAATCTAAAAATGTACGAAGAATTAAATAAAAAAAGAAAAAAACGAACAATAAATAAAATTAAAAACAAGAAAAAGATTCCAAGGCCTCGAATTTCGGATCTGTCAAAATCGCACTACAGCGCTTTGCTCACTTGGTCACTGTGGCCGTCAAAAGAGCTTTTCGCCATGAAATCTGGCAAGGGAGATTTTTTTGCGTATGACTTTCAGGCCGGAATAAACAAAATCGTTCAAACTACTTTCTTGCCTACTGTCTTACAAGAGACTTTCAACTACATATCTTAGCCAGAATTGCCCTGTATGTCCCCCAATGCCGGGGCGTATGTGTGACAATGATTGCCAATATCAACGCCAGTTTATTCCGGTCCAAATAATCACTGTAATTGCAATCATGCCTACTTTTTGCCGCTATAGATCTGACCCACATTGACTGAGCCTAGGGATTATGCTCTCTTTATTACTTTCCTCTATGGCGCCTTTGATCCTCTGATTCCGTGTGGTCAACGTAGCTATTTACGGCGCTGGTACTCGGGCTTCCTCCACCGCTCGTTGAAACTTATTAACCTGCGCCTTTTCACGAACAATGATGTCGATAACCAGGATTATATCGAATTTGTTCACTGATATTGTCAAACTTTAGTGGAGAATGGTCTAGTGAAGTTCTTGGGCCAACCCGCTGGTCATCAAGCCCATACATACCAAACAATACGGATGCACGGAATTACTGACCTCGCCTACTGATTTTTCTACGATACTTAATGCTCTCTGACCGCTGAGATGGTAAGATGGCAAGAGTACGATGACAATAGTAGATTTTGTGGTTGGCTTTAGAGGGTTGTGTTTTAGTGAAACTCTTGGCCTACTTTAAGTTGTCAAACTGACAAACTGACAACTGACTGAGATATCTACACTCAACTTACTACGCCGTACGCTGGATGGTGAGCTTACTAGTTGAGGTCACAGGACACTCAGTGTTCGTATTCACTCTAAAAGACGGGTCTTTTTTCCTTGAATGACGATTCAGATGTTCGCTCGGTACGAATATTAGCGTTTTCCCGCTGGAAAGTCTAATTATCTTCGGTCTAACTGCCCAAAAAGATAATAGACACAATTCCCATAGAGTGCATGTACATACATACTTCTGGAAATTAATTTTTTTCAAAGTGAAAAGATTCTATAATTTAAGAAATCCGCTTTCATCATCTCTCTCTCTCATTTATCTCTTGTGCACAACTGCGCTCGGGTATAAATATGAAAATACAAGGCGAAAAATATCATCTAGAAAAGTGGCAGTGGTGTAAGGCATTATTACGTTCTTCTTTTCCTACTGGATGCACATACCCATGCACAGGCATATGTGCCTACATATATAATATTCTTCTACTCACATTATAAATTCCATAGATGAAGGGATTGTAGCAGCAATTGCTCATCGCTAGCCAATCACAGCAAAACCAAATAATATTTATGAAATGGTATTCATTAATCTCTGGAAAGGTTACGTAGAGAATATTGTACAGTTGCAACGGAAGCCAGCAGAAACCAAATACAACCACAACGATAATGAGCATTTTTATAACCTGTCAAAACGAAAACACCAAAAAAATATAAATAAATAAATGAGAACGAAATGAGATTACAGATTAAATGGGAAAATAAATGGCTGAGAAAAAAACGAAAATTGAAGCAGCAGAATAGTAGATAAAAATTAACACTTGTTGTACGCTACGGCCACATAGTATCAAGAAAAGTGCCGCCCTTATGCTCGCAACTACAAGTATCTTTTACCGCAATGAATTAGTACTAGGAAGTATTTCTACCTATTATGCTGAACTTCACAGGTAACTTACCTTCTTTTTGTTACGCAGAAATGTTGTGTCGCGCGTGTCTTGTGCATTGCCAGGCGCCCGTGTGCCCCACAAACGCACCGCCATTTGTATGTAAACAAAAGAGATGACGCAAAACGGCACAAAGTACTGCATAAAGACCAATGTGTAACGGTATGTTTGCAATTGTGCCTCAGAGAGATTTTTATTCATGCAAAATGGTCGTGTGGCATTGAATATTATACCATTTTCTGTGGAATTGAAAAAAAAAACAACACAACAACACAATTTCAGTGCACATTCAAACTGTTCTGAATTGCAAAGTAGGATTTGTTCTATGTATCCCACACGATATTCAAAGGTGACACAACTCAAAAATACAGATTAGTCAGAAAAGGCGAAAAACTATTTCTTAGCACATGCTAATCATATGAGCAAGGAAGACTTTACCTTAGGGATTTTCAACCAATTATAAGAAAAACTTCCTCCAGCTTTTACTAAAAGATAAATACAAATCTGTTTACGTTTATAGTGCAACATTTCAAAAATGCCAAATTTTGAGTCGTGACACTTTTGAAGATCGTGTGCCGATATGTACACTGCCGGCACAAAGTATTGGCACAGCAAATTCTTCACAATATATGCAACAATTTTTATTCTAATATTATTCCACTAATTTTTTATAAAAATATGGTTCATTCAACAACAAAAAACATAAAAAGTCCTATTCCTAAACCTCGTGCTAAACTCGCGAAAATTCCGCAGATTTTCATGCAAATTTTAAACTTTTTAATCAGATTTTTTCGAATTTTTTTGGGTATGCAGTTTTGCAGCCAATAAATTCTAGTAAAAAATGCAAGTTCAGAGTTATTTATTTTTTTTTTTTTTGTTAAAGGTGTTTTGCAAGAGACTGCGTGAAAAAATTGCAAAAAAATCAACCGTAATTCCTACCCAGTCGGAAACAAGTGACTTTTTTTAAAATCAAACTAATTGAAAAACTACTTTGAAACAAGTGAAGTGAGTAAATGTTTCGAATTTTGATACCCTTTTTACCAAAAGAAACAATTTGTGTCTTGGATGTATGAAAAAGCATCTGTGAAGTGCAGACCTAAAGCGTATTTAAATGAAACATAGTGACTTTAAAGTGTTTTAATCCAGATGCATTTTAAAGTAGTTGGAATCAAATGCAGAGTCGGACAATCGGCTTGCTGCTTGCACACAATTCAAACTGAACATTTGAAAGCACACTTACATGTCTGGCTGTGACTGAGCGTGCAGAGGTGCTTGCTGTTATTTGTTAGCTTCCAGAAGGTGCGGGTTCAAATCCCATCAGAGGCAAAATGTTGAAATGAATTTTTTTTTTTTGGCTTCGAAATATGAAAAAGCATTTGTGAAGTGCAGAACGAATGCGTATTCAAACGAAAAATACTGACATTGAAGTTCTTTAAACCAAATGAATTTTAAACTAGTTGAAATAAAATGCAGAGTCGGATAATTGACCTGCTCCTAGGACATGGCCATGTTAATAAAGTTAGTTGCTTATATGAAAAAAGGAAGAACTCCAACCACTTATAGTTGGTAAAAAAGTACTTTTTAAATTGCTTTTAAAGTAGTTTTATTTCCTATAGGGTAGCTACTTAAAACTTGTATTTTGTTATAACAAAATTGATTGGGCTGCAAATCTGCGTACTCAAAAAAATTCTAAAAAATCAGATTAAAAAATCGAAAATTTGCTGAGTCTTTGCGAGTTTTTCACGAAGTTTAGGAATTATATTTTTATGTTTTTTGTTGTAGAATGAACCAAATTTTTATACAAAATTATCGGAGAAATATTAGAATACAAATTGCTGCATATATTGTGAATAATTTGCTGTGCCAATACTTTGTTCCGGCAGTGTATGTATGTATATGTAACCTCTTACCACTGTAACGTTCATGCTCCAATTCCACACGGAACGCTATGGCGCATGGTGTTGCGAAAACAAGCGCCACCAGCCAAATGCCGACGAGTATTAATTTGGACACCAACATTGTGGGACGAGCTCTAAAATTAGCAGGAAAATTTTATTTTCAGTAGGAAGTCTTATAATTTTGCGAAAATTCTTGGCAAATTGAGGGCATTTATCATATTCATAAAGTATGCAAATATGATGAGGTAACGGACTTTAACTGCTTTGGAGAAAGTTTTCAAAAGTTTCCTGGAGAGATGCTATTATTTTTGAATTTTTTTTTAGTAATTTCTTCGGCTAATTCGTCAGCAGTGCTCAAATGTTTGAGTAACGGATACATGCCCCTCCAGTGCAATATTGCTTGCCGGCCCCTTGAATGTACATAAGTCCAATTTTAAAACTTTGTACTCAGCCTATTTTTAACTTAAAACTTAATTTTTTACTTAAATAAATCCCGTTCAAGCCATTGAAAGCGTCAGTTTGATACGCTTTCTCTACAACTTTTTGATATTATCTTATAGGCACCATTTGTTGGTATCTTCATTGCGAATTCGTTTTCCTTCCCTCTTTGGGATTACATCTACGCTCCGAGGATTGTACAGGAAGCTCAGCTTATCTGCATGTCGACGGCACTTTGGCCAAATAGCCATTAAAATACAACGATTCATTTTGTATTGAGCCTTATGAATAAAAACTAAGCAATTGCTTTTTCTTAAAAGTCCAAACCTTTTACTCGACTTATTCAAATAAATTTAAGTAAAAGGTCTAAAAATTTCAGAAAACGTAATTGCTTAATTTTCATTCATATGGCCCATAATTCTTAGTTAATTAAAAAGTACTTAATCTGTAATATTCTTTAGAAAAATTATCAAAAACGATTTTGTGTAATTTATAGAGAGTATTGTTTGAGAGTGTTTTGAGATACGAGGTGTTTACCAAAGAGGATCTTGTAGGGGTTTTTTTTGCTATGCCAAAACCAGTTTTTCTTAGTTTGGTTGGCTTTTTTTACTATTTCATAGTTTATGCTCTCTCAATCCCCAACACTCTTGCCTGCCAAATGGGATGAGTAGGTTTTTTCTATGCATCTCTTGAGATTTTTCTTTCAAAACAATAGTACAACGCGTCCAGGTACCTAGCACTTCGACTACGCATATAATGTGACAGTCGTTCCATTTAAGTAAGGGACTAGAGTCGCTTTCTGGGTAAACAACATCGGCTCGGAAAGTGATAACGGCTGCTTTTTGAGTCCCCCTCAGATCTCTTTCTAAAATTTCCGTGAGAGTTTACTCCTCCTTTGTTGAGTTCTAGTAGAATGTCGTTCAATGAGCTTTCCACAGTTTAGTACCTCAGAAAAAGGATTCACAGGAACGTTTATAGATTTTAGTTGATTTTTCCGTATAGTGTAATGAGTCAAATTGATAATATTTAATGTTAAAATTTTTGCGAGAAAAAAAAAATAAAATTTTCAAACCTTGGTAGCGGCCCCTAACGATCTGTTTAACATTTCCGTGGATGTCTTTATTTTGTATGTAGAACAAGATAAAAGGGTGGCTCATATAAAATTTAGATATTTATATTTTAAGTACCACACTAATATGCATATATTGAAAAATTGCCATTATCATATTTTTTTTTTATAGGAAGAATGGTATAACCTTTCCAAAGAAAGTAAGAATTGCTATTGAATGTCATATACTATACAACGTTAGAACGACTTCAACTTAATGTCTTAACTATTTTTCTTACAAAGTCAACTTCCAGTAGGTATATGTATGTATGTATGTACATACATATGCATTTATAGTACAATTTTCTTTTACTTTTACGTAAGTTTATTGAAATAACCTATACATACATATGTATGTATATCTTGCACAATTTTCATTTCTAAGAATTACCTGAATGGATTGATTATAGCACGATGCCTGTCAATTGCAATTGCAGTGAGTGTGAATACCGACACATTCACAGTCAATGCCTGCACGAAAGGACAAAAGCCACACATGAACCAAGGCAAATTCCAGCGTTGCAGCAAGGCAGCTTGAAACTGTAAAAAAGGTTAAATTGAATTTCGAGTCGTCATATAATAAATGAAATTAAAGCAAAATTTAAGAGCTACATTCTTTGTGTATTTTGTTCAAGAAAATTTTGTTTTGAGGGACAAAATATAAATTTTAGATATTGGAAATGCCCGATAATATACATAAATGATTGTTTTATTAAAAACTAGAAAATGTCCGACGTGCATCGCGACGCCTCCAAAACTAAAATAATGTTGAAGGCAAAACTGTTACTGTATAGTAACAAGTAAGAAAGTCTAAGTTCGGGCGGAGCCGAACATTAAATACCCGGCACAAGTATTAAATATATGTATGTATTTCGCCTTTCCGTTACGTTCGGGAAGCTAGATCACTGTACCTACGTTGCGTCTTAAGAGTATGTTGCGCTTTCCGAACAACGTCAGAGGAAGCTGCGTTAGTAGTAGCACGCCTCTGCCCTATTGACATAGCGGCAAAATAAATAGTTGCAACATGTGATAAGCACGAGAATGAAAGGGTGAGACGAAATTGTTTGCAGCAGTCGCAAGACCGCTGGGACCACTCAACTAACTGACGCTGGTGATATAGACTTATTCCGAGTATAAGCAAATGGCTTGACAGAAGACATTGAGAGGTTGATTTCTACCTGACCCAAATACTAACCGGACACGGCTGCTTTAAAGCATACTTGCACAGATTTACGCACGAAGACGATCCGTACTGCACTTTCTGTACAGGACAGGTAATCGAAGACGCTGAACATTGTTTTTTCGTCTGTCCGCAGTTCGCAACCCAAGGGAACGTCTTGAGCATAAAGGTGGGGAGGCCGCTTAAGGTTAATAATCTTGTGGATATCATGCTTGAGTCAACAGAAAATTGGTCCGTTGTTTGTCAACGTTGCGTCAAGCGGAACAACTCTGCAGATCTTCATAGAATGGCAATAGGCCGCTCCCCCTCCGCGAAGTAATACCGGTTGTTCCAAGGAAGGAGGGAAACGGAGCAGGGGTGGGTTTTTACTGCGGTGAGCCGAAAGGCAAGTCCCACACTTTCAAGGCTACCTCGGCAACAAAAAAAAAAGCTATTAAAGATCATCGTAACTTCTGATTTTAGTGCAGCGGATTTTTATTGAAAAAGTATTTCTCTTTCTGTTACCCACATTTACTTCGAATATTAACTAAATCGAACAATAATTACGAGTTTTAGAAACAACGGTCTTTTTAAGTCTTCTCCTTCTAGTACTGCGCCACCTGCCGAGTGAATATTTTGAAAAGGTATTTTCTTTCTGACTCCCAAAATATAGTTTGAATTTGAGGTAAATCGGTCAGCTGATTAAGTCAAGTGATATTTTGACTAGTTTTGGCTATTTTTCTTTTGTTTATTTAATATTCGTATTTTTTTAAGTTTAACTTTTTACCTAATTATTAAATTTTTAAACTTTTTATTCAGAAATTTTATAAAAATTTGGGGTATGTAATTTTGTGGCTCATTGAATTTTAGTAGGTTAAAGTGCATATTTCAAGACTCTAGAGAATCGCGTTGATTTTAAATATTTTTTTTTTGGCTGACGGTATTGTGCATTTTCGTCCATATAAAATATTTAAAAATCAATGTTATTTTCTAGCGTCTTCAAATTTGAATTTTAACCTATTTAAATTCATTGAGCCACAAAACTACATACCCCAAATTTGTCTAAAAGTTCTGAATAAAAAGATTAAAATTTTCGGGTGCAAATGTTTAAGTTTGTTGAATTTTCATAATTTTTGTACGAAGTTTGAAATGTGGATTCATCGGTTACCGAGATACACATTTGTGGTCATAAGTGGGCGGTACCACGCCCATTATCCAAAAATTTATAATAATATTATTTTTTACCGCAATTCTACTTCACGTACTAGTTTTCAACAATTTGCATCAGATATTTATTGAAATATCGTAGTTTTTGCATTTTTAGAAAATACCGTTTTATGGGAAGTGGGCGTGGTTACAGTCCGATTTCGCCCATTTTCAATACCAACCTATCTTGGATGAATGAAAACCTACATTTCAAATTTCGTTGAGATATCTCAATTTTTGCTCGAGTTTTCGTGTACACGGACGGACGGACGGACGGACGGACAGACAGAAATGGCTTAATCGATTTCTCTTTTCATTCGTTTTGGCTGTTACAAATAACCACCAACCAACAACAAAGTTAATACACCCTTGTGCACAAGTGCGCTCGGGTATAAAAAACTCCTTTCGTCTATGCACTAACGAATTTACGTTACTCATGTGGACTTACCGTGAAGCAGTTTGTTTGATTACAATGCATTGCAATGGTATCGGAAAATGCTGGAAAATGCAAAAGTAGAGATTTGTTTGCACTTTTTCCTTTGTCAAAGTCCCCTTAGCGTTTTATACGCATCTTGAACTCGAAGAATGCATACAATGCAGCACTTTAAACTTGTTTGACTGCCAATGGCATAGGACGTAGCATAGTTCAAGTAAGAGATTTTGTCACTTAAACCATTGGTAATATAGGGTGACTGGAAAAGTTTGAAAATAAATTGGTGGTGAAATTTTTTTGACTCCAGTCTTCGCTAGTTACGTGGTGCGAGGCCATATTCGCAGAACTTGCAGAGTGATCAGGTTAGAGATTTTCGGAAGTCAGACTTAGATCGCTGGGTGCTTAACTGACTCATGTTTATGGCATTATAGTATTCTTTAAAGCTTTGACTTTGCCACTATTAGAACGCATCATTGATTTGCCAAAATGGCACTAATGAGTTCCTTTTTATTCAAATACATCCAGGGACTAGTATTTGGGAGGTAGTAGTTAGAATGGTATCGTTATATTAATTTTTAATTTAAATTTTTTTAGAATCTTTTTCGACTCCTTTTCGTTTTTCGCAATTTTTACGTTTTTAGGTCTTTGAGATTTTTCATAACTATTCGGGACTTTTTGGTATTTACCGTGAATACACGATATTTAAAGTTTTATTGAGCTATCTATGAATGGCCAAATGAAAAAATATTGGTTTCTTTTTCAAACGAGTCACGTCTGTAACGTTCTCGTAGTTAATCGACATAGTTCAGTTATGCTCTACAATTCCCAAAAATAATTAATTAAAAATTTAGAAAGATATATTTCCTTCTAATTTTATAACGAACTTAAGGAGGCACCTACTATTTTTTTGTCATTAGAGGAAAGCACGCAAAAAAGTTTAATCAACAAACTTTGCTTTTACTACTTTTTTCGATTTTTAGCCTGAAGATAACGGGAAAAAGGCAAATAGCTATACGTTTTTCAAGTTGTGCCCAAAACACAGGCAACTATTTATGCTAGAGAATAGCATAGAAAAAATTCACTTTATTCCCCAAAAGGTAGCTGAAAATAGCTGAAAAATATTTACCTGAAATGGTATACAAAATAATCCAATGACCACATCAGCAATTGCCAAATTCGCAATATACATGTTTGTAACGGTGTGCATGTGACGAGTCGTCAACACCACCCAAATGACTAGTGAATTTCCGATGACTGCCAAAAAGCTTATAGTGCCATAGAAGATGGAAAGCAGTGCTATGATTCCAGTGGATGCCGAGTAGAGCTGCTCTGTAATGAAAAGCGAAATAAAATTTGAGAACTACCACAATAACTATTTGTGTGCAGTCATTCCCAATTGAATTAGCATAAAAAGTGTTTTCTAAAGTATTAAGGTTAGTGGTAAAATGTGCATTGCATTTGTGATACCTAACTACTAAATATGTATGTATGTATGTATGTGTTGCTGTAATAGTTAAACATACCGAATTCATCCTCTTCAAGTACTTTGTCTGTTGGCAATTCGACTACTGGAAACTCATCCATTTTGACTGAGGTCAACAGTATTGTGTGTTAAGCTGTTGCCGCTTAAAATTTTGCTTTTAATCCCTTCATTGAAAGTGGTATTTGCTTTTGGTGAAAATGTGGATATAAATGTGTATGCATGTATGCACATTTAGCGGTATGCGGTAGTAGATTTTGTTTGTTAAATTTCTGTAAGGCAAAACAAGAGAGCACTGAATTAGCTTTTTCCAATTACCTAAATTGCATGTAAAGTGTGGCAATGAACATTTGAAAGTATTTTCTAGTTACTCTACTTTTCTAGAAACTAATCAATGTGACATTTTTGCCAGATAATTTAAAAGATTCTTAGAAAGCAGTTTGCTATACTCAGTGATAGAATCCAAAGCAGGCAAATTATGGCGACCACTATAGAAGAGTTGCTAAGCGTAGGGAGAGACGAGGTTAGGGTTGGGATCGAGTTTAGAGGGGTAGGGATTACCAAAATGCGCACGCCCAATAACTATTAAATACTAGTAGTGCCAGTACGCGGCCAACCACGGCAAGACAGAACTGGTTTGGTTTATTAGAAAGTATGAGGTCCCCGATGTGCCTCTTTCCTCGATATGGGGTATACGTCTGCAGCTCTCTGACAGGCTCAAGTACTTAAGCCTGCTCCTTCATATCGTGGAGCCTTGTATTGAGCAAAGGACAGGAGGGTATCGGCTGCCTTCTACTACTGCGGGGGGTAGGGAGGCTATTGGTAAGTGGTGGGGTCTCCCGTCCAAAGTCATTAATTGGCTCTATGAAACCATAACTAAGCGTATTTTGTTTTATGGGGCCCTTGTCTGCTGGAACCCACTAAAGGAGGCTATACTCGCTAAGCAACGAGAGCGCGCACAGCGGATTGCACTAAGAACCACATCTAAACTTGCGCTTAACGTCATGCTGAACATTACGCCTATAGATGTTGCAGGCAGAATTGTCGCAGCACAAATTGCCATTAGGCTGAGGAAAACCAGGTTGCTAAATCGCTTGAAAGCTAGATCCTCTGGAGTTTTGGAGGGTTTTGATTTCGTCCCTCAACCGAAAGATTACTGCGCCTTCGAAATAGCTCTGGAGAGCTCTGAGTGGGGTGGGGTTACTGGAAGAAGGGAGCATTTTACTTCGTTACGGATGAATTTAAACTTGAAGGGTTGGTGGCGGTTTTTTCTTTGGCCGGTAGCTCTGCATGAAAACAATTTTCAGGCTTGCAGACTTCTGAAGTGCCATCCAGGCGGAAACAGCTGTTATCATGGAAGCGGGGAAGCTTACTAATTTTTTAGGCAGTGTTTTCATGCTAAGATGTACGCAATTCGATAGGTGGCAAAGTGGATTAGCAGGTAGATTTTGTTCTCTCAAATCCTGCCAATGTTGTGGATAGCCTAGCACGAGATGCATGTAGAAATTCTTAGAGCTACTACATTCTTTTAGATCACATAGAGTATATCTATACTGAGTCCCGGTGCATAGTAGTGTCTCAGAAAATGAAGAAGGGGACGGTTGCGCGGGAAAAGGCTGCACGACTGAGGAAATTCAAATCGAAACCTACAACTCCTGCTGAAGCTACCGATCATACTGGTCGAAAAGAAGGCCAGAGTGGCTACTAACAGCTGTTGGAGAATCTTGGAACCTCGCGGGAACTTTAAAACGGGGTATAAAGCTTCTTACGGGATTACTCATTTTTAGACCCCATATATAGCCCAGTTCGAATCCTCACTGAATAGGTACCGTCTCAATGCGAGAACTGTCTGATTCGTCAAGACAAGATAAAATCAGGAATCTCAATGGATCACCTGGATAACTTGGTCACCTCGCGAACCTTTGACAAGAGCAGCTTGTTCAACCTACAAATTTGGATATCTTAATTGTTCACTTGTAAGAAAACTGATGACATACTTTCTTTAAAATAAACTCCAGGTACCAGCTTTTTGCCGCCAATAGCAAAGGGTTTAGTTCTCACATTTCTTTAAATACCGCGCCTCAACGAAATCGTTGCTTAGCCTTGGATTGCTAAAAACCGAGATAATGAATCGAACATTTCAGGTTTTTGTACTAAATAATTAGTACAGCAGTGCCCGCTTTCACTCCGCAGGGTGTGGGTTCAAGCCCTGATCAAAAAATTTAGAAAAAAAGTTTTTTCTTAATAACGGTCGCCGCTCGGCAGGCAATGTCGAACCTCTGAGTGTATTTCTCGGTCAAACACTAACACATGTGTAAGCGCCAAACTATTCTTATTATTGCTATTAATTAAAAAAGAAAATATTTGTCTTGGATAAATTTTCAAATGATGACTCTCCCTGGGTCAAAGCACTCAATGTTGATTTATTCTCCCCTTCGTTATTGATTAAAAAGAAATATATGCGTAGGCGCGTCTGTACAAATGTGTATGCGCAAACAATTAATTAATTGATTTAAGCATTGTATGGTACATAAATAATTGGCCTTCTTGAATGTCGGCGCATTTCCGCAGCTTATTATTTCCTTGAGTGCACTTAGCCCGCGCAATTGCATACTCATACAAATAATAATAATCGTAGATTGGCGCTTACACAGTATGTTAATGTTTGGCCGAGCTTCTCCTCCGATTTGTGGCGTGCGTCTTGATGTTGTCACACAAAATGTACTCATACAATTACACAGCAGCTTTATTGCGAAAGAAAAAACAACAGAAACAATGTAGAGGATATGTGTGAATATACCGCTTTGTTAGTTCAACTTTAATAGCAACACAATAGATAATGTGAATTCTATTTGCTTAAGCTACAGTCAGTGTTGCCAGAACTTTTTGGATTACCCGCCAAATTGGCAAATAAAACCGGCTAAAAACGGCTAAAATGTTTCAACTAAATTTCACATGTTTTATTTAAATAAATCACGAGTAAAAAGACTATTTCTTGGAGAGAAGTTACAAATTCGAGCCGGAAAAAATTTTGCCAGCAAGAATTTGCAATTAGGAAAAAGATATGATTGTGGCACGTGGTTGGATTTTTTGTCGACGATATAAAAATTTTCAAACTAGAGCGATTTTAAAATGAAAAATGTAAGTTAATACTTAAAATGAAAAATGTAAGTTAATTAATTTAGTTAATTAATTAGTTAATTTAATTCCAATGATTTGAAAGGTACTCGGAAAAAAAACTATTTATTACTATTACTATCTGATATTTTGAGTGATAATTCTCGCTGGATTTTCAACGAACAAACCTATTATCTTCCCTACAAGGCCTTTTCAGACGGACCGATTCTCAATACACTCAAATAGAAACCAATACACATAAAAACGCTGTAAAGATTTCCCTTCAATTTTAAGGCAGTAAAGCAACGACCTTAAGTTAACATCAACCGAGGCCATATGTTGACAAGGGATGCAAAATCACAGTTACATAAAAGAACTGGTCAGATTTTTCAGAAATCCCTTCAATTCTGATGTAAAATATGATGCTAAAAGACTGCAGATCTCCCATTTAGATTGCTTTACATAAAAATTTGTGCGTTTGTTTAAAAAAATACATGTGTGTACATAGTGCTCGAAAATATCAATTTTTTCATTACCCTAAACCTTTGGGAGTGGGCAAAAATTATGTTTTTTAATTTAGGCAGAATTGAATATGCGCCATCTGGGAAGACAGTATCTACATGTAATATTTATTCTGTTTGTTGGCACTATACCCAAACACAAGCGCATCCTAAGAGTCTTAACTGTGAAACAATTTCTTATTTTCTAAGTTTGCGAATAAAACTTCACACTTAAAATTAAGACATTCGTTCGTTTAAAATAAAAATAAGCGACATCGGCCCAATTTCATACAATCCTGCCTGACATGAAAATTTTCTCCACGATAAGGCTAGTAGCCATTTCTAACAGATTTTGGGTCGCTTAGTCAAAAATGGAAACATATATAGATATTTGAATTTTAAGAAAACAAGGCAAATAGCAAAATCGGCTAAAAACGGCTAGTTTTTTTCTGCAAAACGGCTAACAAATCGGCTGCCGGCTAAATCGAAATTTCTCCGGCTGTTTGCTATCGCAACCGGCTAAATCTAGCCGGAAAACGGCTAAAATGGCAACACTGGCTACAGTAGCATTTTCGTTTGTGTACAATTAAGTGCAGGTGTTTGCATTAAAGCTGGCATAGTAAAATTTAATTAGAAAATAAGGTATAAGTGGATTTGTTTTCGATTAGAAGTGTAAATTCAAAATGTGGGGAACGTAAATATTGAAATCGTAAAGCTTTTGCTTAGAACTATTATAACCCTAGTTGTTATTGCTTTTTTAGGCTTGAGATAAGAGAACAATTATGCAATTCAACTATGCACTATAAATGGCTAAATATTAGTTTTGTTTTTAGCACTTTTGGGACTATTTCGGGATTGCCGACACTAATTATGAGTTTTCGGAACTACTTTTAGATTTGCTGAACTATTTCAGGCTTTTCGGGACGCTCGGGGCTGTTTAGGGGTGTAGGGATTACATATTTCGAGATTTTTGAGATATCTTTCAGATTTTTAGTATTCTAAGGAATACTTCGTTTTTTTTTGGACTAAATATATCTATCGATAAATATATCAATAAACATATCAGTCAAAATATCAATGATCATATCGATTAATAAATCGATAACAATAGCGATTAATAAATCGATTATTATATCGATAAATATATCTGTAAAAGTCTTGATAAATATATCGATAAATACAATGACTGCAAAATCAATAAATTCATGGATGTTATGATCGATTTATATAAAGAAATTTCTGAAATAGTCTTGAAAATCCTGATTTAGTCCCAAATTAAATTGAGGTGAGGTGTGGAGAGAATGGGTGCGATGAGTACAGGTGTGGTGAATTTAGTTGTGGTGAGTAGATTTGAGGTGAGGTTTGGAGAGAATGGGTGCGATGAGTTCAGGTGTGGTGAGTAGATTCGAGGTGAGTTGAGATGAGGTGAAATGGGTTGTGGTAAAGTAAGTTGAGGTGAGTGTAAGGTAGGGTGTGAATTGTTTAAATTTTTTCTAAGTAATAACGTACGTATTTAGTTTGTAAGCATTAGCCATCTATACTAAATACCTTAGCACTTTAGTGAAACTATTTTGTACTTTAGTGTCTAGCAGCTCCTTAATACCTAAGTATGTATTTTTTAATACAAAATTTACTATCTTCTAAATACCCAAATTCTTTTTAGTTGAATATTTAGCAAACTCCTCGAACTTACTCGAATATTTGGACATCTTCAAATACGCCCATCACTGGTCCATAGTCAATAGTCATAGAATTGATTCGGCCTTATCAGTGAGACCGATTTGGAAATTTTCAGAATTACGTACATATTTAGGAAGACATAAAATTTATGAGATATTTAAGTGCGACGGAGAGGTGCTGATAAGGGCATGCATAATGCTTGTATTACAAAAAAAAAAACTTATAATGCTGGAAAAAATTCTGTTTCGCTGCATCTTAATAAAAAAACATTTTTTATAGTACAGTATTTTTTGGAACAGTTTTTCAATGAAATAAAGGAATTTCTGATACTATGTGGAGTGGTTTTACACCCAACGTCAAATAATACGGCCTAACAAGAGCCGTGTAAATCAAAATTTCTAACTTAGTACAAAAATTTTAAAAATTTAATAAAGTTGTACAACGAAAATTTTCTAGCCTAAAGTGCTTACAAAATAATTTGGATGTTTGAAATTATTTTTTGCGTCACGCATTTCCTTCCATACAAAGGAAATATGTATGAAAGGAAATAATAACACCAACGGCAAAATAATTATTAAAAATCAACGCGAATCTTAGCTTCTTGAAACTGGTATCTTGTTGAGCTAGAATTTAATGGGCTATAAAGCTGCGTACTTAGAATTTTTCTGAATATTCTTAATTAAAATTTTGTTGTTGTTGTAAAATTGTATTTAATTGTTCTACAAAGTTTGAAATTTGGACTTACGTATATGGTTTTTGTAAGATAATGAGCTGTATTTTAATAAAAAATAATAATAAACATTAACCAAACAAAGAAAAATAGTAAAAATTTGTCAAAATATCGTGATCGCTATTATTTTTTATATGATTATATAGTCAAACCCTACTGCACCCAAGGACTTGGTAGTTTTTCGGAGTACCCGAAAGAGGGATTTGAGATAGTATTTATGGAGGCTGGTAAAAGCATATATCCTGCCTTCAGGTTCCTAAATATTCAACGGAAAGTACAGGGTTTGGCTAAGTCTATCAGAAGGATTGGCTCACACTGGACCATGGCCATATTACTGCCAAGTTCGGAGCTCTGCATAACGCGTTTGTTGAGATATGGAGGAGATGTAATCCTTTTAGCACTTCTGTGTAAATGCATCACCATTCCTGAAAAACGGCTTGGTTTTAACAAATTTGTAGAACTCCTTTCCTTGGAATCATAACGGGTTCGTTCGGCCTGCGCGTGAAGTTTCAACTAGAGCTGCCAGTTTAGCCTAACCCAACCTGTTGTTAATCTAATCAAACACTTCTCACTGTACCAAAAGTTATTAAGTCACTTGACTAAAAGAGTCCTGTATAATTAGTATACAATATTAATGCGTGTTTTGATTCTTATCATGCTGTTTTCTGTTATCGTTATATCTGCGCTTTATTTCTATAAGTTTTCATTAATAAAAGAGTTGAGCTTACAATTTAAGTGTACAGTTTATATAAATTTATAAATATTATATATATTTTGATATACTATCGAATATCCATTGCATGCTAATTGGCATGCCATTTTCAAATCAAATGTGCAAACTGACATCAATTAACTTCGTTTACTCAATCAATTAGAACACAACAAGCAAACAACAACCAACATAACAAACTCTCAGCAACACTAGATATTTGCATATGAATCAAACTCGTAAAATGCATTAAAAATATGTAAATACCAGTATAAGTATACATATGTATATGTTTTTGTAGACATATGTATTTATGTGCATAGCTTTACATATGTATGTAAATATTGCGAAAACCAGCATTTAATTGAGTTTAATAACTCTCCATCGAAATCAGTTGCAAAAAAAAAACTAGCAGGGGAAGAGCATTGGATTTTAGTAGTAAATGAATAAATCTTTATTAGGTAAAATTCTAACTATGTTGTTTTTCGTTTTACCAGGTATTAAGTAGCTTCCAAAAGTAAAAATAAAGGCTGCCCCTATGCAGCAGAGTAGCAACAAGGATTAAAAAGGTAAGGCATTGCAACGTTAAATATTCTAAAATATTTTCTGTTCTCAGCTTGCTTAGGACCAATTTAAGCTGAAAAATTTAAGTGCCGATTGATGATTAAAACGTACTAATTTTTAAATATTTAAACTGCATAGAAAATGCAACCCGGTTTTGAATACGAATTCACAATTAACATAAATTACATTTAATTTTCAAACTCCGACCGAATTATTTTCGTTTTACCGTTTAACTTTTATTTTACTTTTGTTATTTTCTTGGCCTTAGAACAAGCTCAAGTAAAACGCATAACTCTGTATTGATGTTATAAGGCCAATAAAATAATAAACTAATACAATTAGGATAAGCACGCCTACAAACAAATATTTTCCCTTAAAAAAATAGAATCTTGATGGCCATTAGTTCAAATAAAATTCATAGTTATTATACTTTTAATGTAACAGAAAAGTTAGTATATAATCTTTAATAAAAATTTACTATATTTTTCCTTAAATAAATTTGAAACAACTCATCGCTCTTGAGCTACTTACACCCAAATTTGCTGCTTCATAAGCGTTTCACATTAATATAAACGTACTTGATTTTTCGGAATTGACCATTAGGAGATGCGGCAAACATTTCATTTTATTTTCTTCTACATCATGCAAGTACATATACGCTTTTAATTATACATGTAAATTTTCTTTGTTTAATTTTTCTGTTCTCGGCCAACAGCAGATTTCTGCACAAAGGGAATGAGGTTAGTTCGGCACAGGGTGGTTCATAAAATCCTACTACGTTGCTTAATGTTTTTTAAAGAGTACTGGAAGGCTACACTCTAGCCATATATACACAATGCTGTAGAGTTATGCTGATTATTCTGTTGCTTTTTTAATCCAACCAGTCTTTCAAAAAAAATTTCGAGTTTTTTAAATAGGTTTCTTAGAGAGATTTTGAGTACACAGTTTGAAGCCCATTTGCTTCCATATAACGTATAAACTCAATTTATTTTTATATGAAAAAAAACCGTAACATCTTCGAAAAATAAAATTCTGAAAAATCAACGGTAATTTAAAACCCTTTAAAACTTGTACTTAATTATATTAGAATTGATTTAGCCAAAAAACTGCGTACTCAAAATCTTTCTAAGTAATCAAATTAGAAAGTTCGAAATTTTCACGAAAGTTTGTTGATATTTTTGTTTAATATTGCACAATTTACACGGCTTTTGTTAAAGAATGAACCATATTATAAAAAATCACTAAAATCACAAAACCAAAAAAAAAATTATTTGTGAAATTCTGTCCATATGTATTTAATAATATTATTTTTTTTTATTACCTGCTTATGTTAAATTAAAACACAGCTTTGTAGTTTTTCTAGCGCACCGGAATTTCCTTTTATTGATGACATGCATATTTTAGAATTTTAAAAAATTTCGTGTAAAATACAAATTACAATTACCTGAAATTAAATGTTCTTTTACAAAACGATAGTTTTTGTTAACTCTGAAAAACTAAGTCAATCAGAAAGACTTATGGAAATTTAAAGTTAACGCCAGTAGTACGCAGTAGTTTTCTCGGAAAATTTAAGTGATGGAATTTTTTATTGATTTTTTTTTAGCTTAGTATCTAATACCTACCCAAATTGCCCATTAGTTTATACATATTTATTTTAGAAATTTTTAAATTTTCATTGAAATTAATTAATTTAGAATTGAATTTTTACCTAAAAAAACACAGCTAGAGTTAAAAATACCCCTAAAGACAAATAATATCAGATAGACTTATGGAAATTTGAAGCTAACACTACTAATACTCGGCGAAATAAAGGAAAATTAAAAACGAAATTTGGCGGAAAATTAATGTGATGAAATTTTTGCATAATTATTTTTTTCCTACACAAATGGCTACTTAATTTTTTAAGCGAGAAGCCATTGCAGATATATGTAATTTCTTTGACCACTTTATGTTAAAACGAATTGTAGTTAAATTTTCATTTCCACAAAACGGTCCGAGGTGAGCGAGTCCTTTAAATTTAAAATTGAATTGAAAAACTAATTAAATGTTTTTCTGTCGGAATTTGCTTTTTCTCTTGCACAGCATTTCATTGATGTGGGCCGCACTCACTCGCGCTTACCTAGTCGAAAGTTTGTAACATATTTTTTAGAAAGTTGCAAAACAATTTCAATTTCATTTCTAAATACACGAATTTAACACTGCGTATGCCATTCATGAACGCGAACATTTTCAGTGGAAGTCACTCATACGCCCCTGCATTCTTTTTTCTTTTTTCACTGCATACGAGTACAATAGCTTCAGCAACTTTCTTTTTTCACTTGCAAAAAGAAAAAAAAACTTTCGTGTCAAAAGCGGCGATATTCTAACCCGCTCTTCGTGGAAGTGCGTTAACTACTGGGCTCTTGATGCTTGCTGCTGCTAATGCGATAAGCGTATTAGCGGCTGGGCCAATTACGGCAGCGCCAAGCTAATCAGATTGGCCGCCGAAAAATCGGCGAGAAGTGTGCTAACATCTGCACTTTTAGCTTTTAAGGAGCATTTGCTTAGTAGCTGTTTGATTATGCGAATTTAAAATCAAATATTTGTTTAAAAAAATACTCAAAATTTTCGCAACTTTAATGGATTTATCAATAGGATGATATTAAATTGTTGTAGCTGTTTAAATGCTACAGACGATTTACGAGTTCACGTTAGGAAAATTCCAGTCAATTAGGTAAATATATTCATAATTTTACGACACTCATATATTGACAAGATTTGACTATTTATCATAAAATTTTATTTAATTTTATTTATTTGTTTATAAAAAATATAGTATATTCTTTAACAAAAACTGCATAAACCCAAGTTTGAAACTTTTGTGCAACACTTAAATAAAAAATAAACAAACTCTCGTAAAAATTTCGAGAATTTTCAATCGATTTCTTAGAAATATTTTGATTATGCACTTTTGTAGCCCATTAAATTTTAGTACAATAAAGTGAAGGATTTAAGTAGCTTCGACTTACCCCTCGAAATCGGTTAATGTGGTCCAAAGTTATGCGGTAACATACATAAAAAAATATTCCGCTGAATTGATAATCTTCTCCTGTTTTTGAAGTCGGTTAAAAAGAGAAAAATTAATGAGGTAAATTATTTAAATTTTTTATTGGCTATCTTTTAAAATTTCTAATAAAATTTATATAAAAAAAAATCTCAATAGAATTCCAGATTGGCAGAGAACATCGCCGTTGTTCGTGAAAAGTGAAGGAGAAACCGATACGGTCAATTCCCCGACGTACGCAAGAATTCGGCTATTGCCGAAATAAACTTGCCGATTTGGGCTTAGCTCTGCCCCATACATGATCCAACAGCTGGGGCGGGGGTGGTTTCGCAACCGAATATCCGTTTATATAGCGAGCCGCTTGCTCCAAGACAGACACCTGCTTGCAGCCGCACCTACTGGTGAACAGGCTCTGCAGAATTCAGTAAGCCCTCAAACCGAATAAGTCGGAGTGGCCCCATTGCAGCTCCCTCCCTTTCTGCCGTGACCCAAGGCTCTACTCGGATTGGTTACGCTGTGGCTCCGAGACAGCCCACAGGTCAAGACAAGGGCGTTGGACTGATCATTTTTTATGGGGTTCCTGAAGACGTATTTCTGTGTCAAAAAAAGACAGATCCATGCGCACGAAAAAAACTGTCGCAGATATTTGAACGATATCATACTCCACATAAAATTAGTAACATTTATAAACCTGATGCTGCGTTTTGAATTGTTTGTTTTTCTGGAAAGGTTCCATGTAAAGTTCTATTTGCAACTCTAAAGAAAAATCAGAAAAAAATATTTTTTATTATCTCTGTTAGTTGAAAAAGTACTTTGCTTTTGCTGTAAATTTTCTTGAAGAAATAAATATTCTAACATTTTTTTCTTGAGGGCTGCAAACTAATTTAGAAAATTTGGATTGAAGAAAATTTCTTTCCCGTTTCTTGTGCGCCATTTTATATCAGTTTTTCGTTTTTTTTTTGTTACAGCATGAACTTCAGTTTTCTTCATAAATGGTGTTTTCTTTACGATTTATTTGGCTATGCCCACCTTAAAAGAAGAAAAACTGTTTTGATTGTAATCTGTGTACATATGTATGTTCAAATATGTTGAGCAATTGATAACGAGATGACGTAGCTGGCCATGTTTTTATTTATTTAAATAAAAAACCAAGTCACTTACTGTAAAATCTGACTTTGGGTTCAAAAATTGTCAAGCAAGTGTAACGCTTTTTGAAAGTAATTTTTAAGTATATTTATTTTGCATTTATTGAACTGATTTGTATTACCATATATGTACACAGTGACGGATTTATCGTACAGGCAACATAGGCTGAAGCCTAGGGCGGCAGAATTAAGGGGCGGCAAAATTTAAGACAGCTAAATTAAAAGAAAAAAATTTATTTGGATTCAGCTGCACTTGAAATTGTGTTTGTGTCTGTAAAATATTATTAATGATTCATCTCATTCAATACAATTCAAAATTAGAATTACGCTGCGAATTTTTCCTTAGTATAGCAGTCGTTGAAATTTCCATTTAACTTTCATTCACGCGGCTTAGAAACCTGACGGCGCGCCTGCGCGTGACGCAAAGAAACAGCCGACACGCTGCCCCGAGAACGAGAATCATCTAAAAGGTTACCACACTTGACAACACTGCCGAAAAACGAGCGTGCATTTTCGAGAAAATTCTTGATTCCAAGCCCACCAGTTTTTCATAAGTGTATCATAACGTGAATAATCTGAAGGTCAGCTTCCGTCGTATGTCAAATTAGGCAGTGTATCTGTGTATGGTCTTCTGTTTGTCTTGCGCGAGGTCAAAAAATCTTCCGGATGAGCGATTTTATTTTGTATACTCGCATAGCGCTACTTCAATGTCCTGATAATTGGATTCTACTTGTCCAAACCTCTAAAGCATTTCAGTGCAGTTTTAAAACGCGTGAAAAACTATCTCAGATCTTCATTGAGCGAAAACAAACTGAATGCTCTTGCGTTGCTGACTATAGAGTCAGATTTGTTTCTATCTATCGATTGTGAAGATATTATCCGCGAATTCGCAGCTGAAAAATTAAGACGTAAAGAACTGTGAAAAAGAAGTGTTTGAAAGAGGGTTTTTGTTGAATACCTTATCCATGCTGATGTCGAATTTGTTAATTCCGTTATGTATTTCATTATTAACGAACTATATTGTAATAAAGCACTGACAATAACAATCATATTTGATATATATATAAATTTTTTTTTTTCGTGAAAAAAGGGCGGCAAGTTATGAATTGCCTAGGGGCGGCAAATATTTAAATCCGCCACTGTATGTACATATACATATGTACGTTTCAAAAGAAAATAAAAAATGGCATAGTTCGTGAACCGGCAAGAGAAATAAATCATGCTCAACATTGTTAAGTTTTTTTTAGCTATTCATGAAGAAGTTGTCTAAATTTATTTTGAATAAAATGCAAAACTTTCTAGTTTGAACAGTATCTCTGCATATTTGATGTATGCCCATATATCCACGAATATTTTCAAACTTTTCAACAGCTGAAAATGAAATAAATAAAGTTGGACATTTGGCTGACGGCAGCCAAAGAAAACAATTTGGCAAAATTATTGAAGCAGAGATTCGAGGAAGTACGAATACTTCTTGTACTTAAAATTAATTTGCATGAAATATCTAGGAGGAGGCATTAAGCGCGTCGATGAAGTATTCAGCTGATTTGCATATTCGTATCAATAAGTTAAGTAAAAAATGCAGTGCTGGATTTTTTCCTCGAGCAGCAACAACTAACATAGATATCAAACACTTATCAGCGACAGAAAATAAGTAGAGGCAGTGGTTGAAGAACTTGTTTGGGAAAAGAACAGTTGTACTAGTATAAGTTTTGTTTGTAATAATTTTTCGATATTCCCAAAACAATTTTCAACGAATGGGGAGTAATGAAATCACTTTTGGAAAATTGGAACACAATTTAAAATTACCGTATAAAAATTAAAATCGGCATCTCAGACGTGCGATGAATATTCCAAAGAGATCACATGGGAAGAATTAAGGTGTGAGTTAAAGAATACAAACGAATATCTTAAAAGTATATAATAGTAGATTTATGGGGTCTCTCAACGCTAAAAAAGAAATTACAGGGACAACAGGGAGCTATCGACGGCAAAATATGTGTTAAGCTATTGGATTAAAAACAGAAATCAAAAAAATTCCACAAGTTTATATCTAAATTTCGAGCTTTTTAACCAGAATTTTTAGAAATTTGTTGGGTATGCAGTTAACAAGCTTCTAAACTTCTAGTAAAATAAGCGCAAGTTCTGAGCGGCTAAAAAATCGCATTGATTTTTAATAGTTTTTTGCTGGCGGCTTTTGCGGTTTTTCATGCAATATGAAAAAAATTAAAAATTAAAAAAAATTAATTAAAATTTTTCTAAATATTTGGAGTAAAATATTTCATGTTATCAAATGTTTTTATTATTTTTTGTTTGATTTTCTACAATGTTGAAAATGTGGATTTGCATATATGGAGTTTTCTATATAATGAGCTAGACTTTTATACAAAAATACAAACTAAAAAAAACGGCCTGCAGCTCATTAAAAATTGTTGAATATAATTGTTATGAGGCCATAAAATAACAAATAACTTAAAAAAAAATTAAAAATTATTTGCCGAAACTGGTCAAAATGTGTAGATATGTCCAGGAGTGTATGTAATAAAAAAAATTAAAATATTTTTTTTTTAGATTTTCCAGCAAAGCAGCGTTTTGAATTTATTCAGAATTCGTCAGCTTAAAAATTAAATTATTAACTTTTTGTAAATTTTAAATTTTTTGTTTTTAACAATTGTGGTAGGCGGATAGTGCTTTAAAAAAAGCGCACCACATATTCCAAAGTTTGTAAAGTCTGTTTTGAATATAGTATATTGAAAGCAAAGTAAAAATTTAAAATTTATTGTATGTACGTTTGCTAAAATGTACTAAATACTACACATAGTTTGTAGTTGGTACAATTATATACAAAAACAAGTAAGAAATTCTAAGTTCGGGCGGAGCCGAACATTAAATACCCGGCGCAAGTATTAAATATATGTTTTCCACCTTTCCGAAAGCTACCGCTACATGATAAGCCGGGGTGTATACATTTTAAGTAAATTAGCGTCCTTAAATTTCGAAATATTGAA
>NW_016159753.1:58521-77713 GCF_001687245.7 Rhagoletis zephyria
CAGTATTTACTGATTTATCGAAAATTTCGTATTTCTTAAAATTACCGTTATATGGGAGGTAGGCGTGGTTATTATCCGATTTCGCCCATTTTCAATACCATCCGTCCCACGCCCAAAAGAAGTTCACGTACCAAGTTTCGTTAAGATATCTCAATTTTTACTCGAGTTATCGTGTGCACAGACGGACGGACGGACGGACGGACAGACAGTCACCGCTTAATCGATTTCTCTTTTCATTCTGATCATTTATGTATACATTTGTCTATATCTATCTCGATTCGTTTTGCCTGTTACAAACAACCGTTATGTGAACAAAGTTATAATACCCTTGTGCACAAGTGCGCTCGGGTATAAAAAAAATTGTACTAAGAAATGAAATGAAAGGTGTACTTGCTGGAATTTTCGCTATCGTAAATGAAATATATATGGATATATTATTATTAATAATTTAATATTTTTTTTTAATAATACGCTTTGCTTAAAATGAACTCTTATTAAAACTTGCATCGAAATCCATAAATAAAAAGCTTATATCTTCGTCAGAGTGGTTTGCAATGTCGCATATTACATTGATTGGATTTTTCATTGTCTCTTTGGAAATTTTTTGTAAACATATCAGATTTGATGCCCTTGATGGGGAAAAGTGTTGACAAAAAGTATTCGCTTTTGAAAAAATGTACGGCCATTCAGTCAGCCATTTTTTTAGTTTTACTTCACGTATATTACACACTTGTACATATTTTATATCGCTAATTGATGTGCAATTACAAAATAATATTTTAATCTATCAAAAAATTTTCGAATACCTACAGCGAGTTTGGTAGATGCTGATAAATCAGTTCACCGAGATATACGTATGTACATACATATGTATGTATATAGTCATAGATTTTGATTTTCAGTGAAGTAGCTTCTTTAGTTATTGCCTAAAGCAGTTTTCTTAATTCTGTACATTACCTTTGTATGGGAGTAGGGCGTGGTTAACACCCGATTTCAAAAATTTTCAACAGGTTTCTTGGTTGCACTCTAAGAAATATTCACAACGAGCCATCTTATAACTTGTTTATTTTATGCCAAAATTGTAGTATAATTTTTTTTTAACAATTTGGATCCAGTATTTATGGAAATATCGCAGTCTATATATTCGCGAAGCCAAGGGCCAATTATAGTAAAATTGCTTTTTCAGTTTTTCCTTCTGACGTCAGCAATCCAAAAATTATTTAAAAACTTCAGTGAAATGTGCACAGAGAAAAAGTATGAGTATCAAATTAAAGAGGAAATTCTGAGAATTTAGGCAGATTAAATTTTTTGGTACATGAAGACTAGAAAGTATTGAAAATGCCATTTTAAAATTTTATCTTTGAAATTTCGCAATATTTGCTTTTGAAAAAATATATGTTAAGGACATCGATAACATCCTCGAATTTCGTCCTTCTAACTTTATCAGCTTAAAAAATTACCTATTCGTCCTTGTGATTCTAAAAAGTTTTAACTCTTAAAATTCTAAAGAAATTTCTTCATTGAATTGGTATCCATATTTTTATTCTACATTGCATTGAATTTTTGAAAGAATTTCTGGAATTTGTCATATGTTTGAAATTACAAAGGCCTTTAAAATAAATCCTGATGTCTGAGAGAAAAAATAAAAACGCCACTATAAATAAAAAGGTAGTAGAGATGTAAGCAATTTTTTCGATTTAAGTTGTTGAAAAGTAATGGATATCTAAATCCCGGGACTAATCCCGGATACCGTGATTGTGATAACCACATCTTGAAAATCACAGGATCGTAAAAAGCGGAAAAATTAACATCCCTATTAACGGGTGATTTTTTAAGAGCTTGATAACTTTTTTTTAAAAAAAAACGCATAAAATTTGCAAAATCTCATCGGTTCTTTATTTGAAACGTTAGATTGGTCCATGACATTTACTTTTTGAAGATAATTTCATTTAAATGTTGACCGCGGCTGCGTCTTAGGTGGTCCATTCGGAAAGTCCAATTTTGGGCAACTTTTTCGAGCATTTCGGCCGGAATAGCCCGAATTTCTTCGGAAATGTTGTCTTCCAAAGCTGGAATAGTTGCTGGCTTATTTCTGTAGACTTTAGACTTGACGTAGCCCCACAAAAAATAGTCTAAAGGCGTCAAATCGCATGATCTTGGTGGCCAACTTACNACATATAAATCACCATTTTACTGTAATATTTTGCTACTTGGAATTAAACTTAGACTAGCTTTTTTTATAAGTAATAAGAATTTATCTATGTTCTGCAAAAATATTTTGGTTAACTTTTTCAGGTGAATACCCGTAAACAAATATCTTTGCGTCAGCGAAGTTTTACTTTGATTAAAATTGTTTTCAAACAGAAAGATATATACCAGTATTATGTAAATACTATATGTATATACAAACATATGCATTAACATTAGAGTGGTACAATTTTTGTATGGGGGAAAAAATGTCATCCTAGAAAACGGGACACCGCCTTACTTTGTTCCTTTTGATATTTGTAATACCAACACTAACTCTCAATTTTCGACTGTAACCAATACAGGGTGCTCAATGACCTTGAAAGGCACTACTTGAACGCTGTGAAACTGGCAAAAACGTTGGAGATTTTTATAAAAAGCTACTTTTGCGATGACAACTGAAGCTTGTGGAAATTTTTTTTTAAGTTAATTTAAATTTAAAATGTTCTTAACCAATTGTTTGATTAGTATAAGTACCCAATACTTCTACAGTAAAATTTGAGCATCATGAGCACCCCCTTAATGTATACTTAGCAACGTAAAGTTTGGTATCAGCATCTCTTTCGGCAAGATGAACAATTTTGGAAGGTGCCCCAAACCCTATCTCGGAATTTTTATTTTTTTTTTGTGGACCACTCTAATGTACATGCAGGTATGCGTAAATGTGTAAATGTGTTGTAAAATTTATGTATGTAAAGCTATTACGCAGCTAAGAGATAAATAGAAATTGTGAGTCAGAGTAGCCTCAAAACTTTGCCCACAAAACCTGGTGGTACGATAAACTTCATGCAAAAGAAAAGTGAAAAGTTGTAGTGAAACGTGCAAATAATTTATATACGTTTACACTTTGTTTGTTTAATGCGCATTTAAAAGATAAGGGGTACTCATTGAAAGGCGCAAAGCCCTCAAAAACTGGACAAATTGAAAATTGCACATTTATTTATACACTCGCAAATGAAATGTCAAAGTTTTAATGCAAAGCCTGTTGCACAAATATGGCAAATTTGTGCATGTAAACATAAATAGACTGAAGTGATGAAGAGGCCAGAATCGTTCGAGGTTCTTTATCGTTTGTCTTACTTTTTTAACTAACAAAATAAATAAGTACACTTACATACGTAACAAACTTATTTCAGAAACCTACTTGCTGCCGATGAAGAAAAAAGTGTTCAAGGGTACATACAAAAAAAACTCGCTCTCATTGGAACACTGCAGTAAATTAAATTATAGTTTAAATAAGTAAAGAAATATAGGTTCGGGTGAAACCGAGGTGCTACGCCCAATTCCTAAAAGTCTATAGCAGTCTTAGTTATTGTTAGGAGATTGTTGTAACTATTAAATTGAAGTAAATTAGCGTACTCAGCTATTGAAATGTCGGAGTTTTCGTATTTCTGAAATTTACCGTTATACGGGAAGCGGGTGTTACTTTAGTCCGATTTGAATAATTTTCAACAAATTTCTTTTCCGCACAAAGATTATTAAGTGCACCGAGTTTGGTGGAAATTGATAAATCGGTTACCGATATATACATTTGTGGTCATAAGTGGGCGACGCCACGCCCATTATCAAAAAATTTATAATATTCTAGTTTCTGCTAAGTGGTTATTGCAGTCATCGATTTCATGTTTACGTGTTTCTGTAAATTACCGTTATATGGCAGGTGGGCATGGTTGTTGCCCGATTTCAAAGATTTTCAACAGATTTCTTAGCCTAGACCCTACCCAAGCCTCGTACCGAATTCGGTAAGGATTGGCTACTGAGATATTGCATTTCATCATAAGTGGGCGGGGTCACGCCCATTTTCCAAAAATTTCATAACAAGATTATTTTTGAAAGTACCGTTATATGGGAAGTGGGCGTGGTAATAGTCCGATTTCGCCCACTACCAACCTGCCTTGGATAAAGGGAAACCTACATACCAAATTTCGTTGAGATATCTAAATTGTTAATCGAGTTATCGTGTACACGGACGGACGGACGTACAGACAGACTTATCTTTTCATTCTGATCATCTATATATACATTTGCCCAAATCTATCTCGATTCGTTTTGGCTGTTACAAACATCCGTTATGCGAACAAAGTTAATATACCCTTGTGCACAAGTGCGCTCGGCTGACTGATTGTCCTGCTTTTTATGGCAGCTGTAGCGTACACAACTTTTTTCCTGTAATTTTAAAATATTTGGAGGTAGAGTTACTATGAGCAGAAGCGAATCATACAGTCTACGTCATTTCTGTTGAATTTCCACTTTGCCATTCTTTCATGCTTTTTATGTATGCAGATAAATCCCGCGAAATTTTCAAACAGCATGCTTTTAAATGCCAACTGGAAGTGAACCTTACTGCTCTATCTATCTTCGCTCTGTTTTTCTTCTTTCAATATTTGAGTAAAATATATTTAGTTATATTATTGAGGGCCGTTTTCTGAAGTAACCTTTAGCTTTAAAGCTCACGTTATATTTAAAGGCTACATTAAAATTTATGATTGTGTCTAAAGTAAATCATTTTATTGTCGGTTTTAAATTGATTTACAACCAAGAAACAGACATACGTCAAAAACCGATAATAGAAATGCTTAACATTAGACATAGCTTTATTTTTAATCCAACCTTTAGATATAAAGTGAGCTTTAAATTTAAAGGTTACTTCAGAAAATGGCCCTAAGTGTTAAATATCATCCTTTGAGCTTTGCTATACCAATTTAACTTAACAAGGACGAAATACAGATTCAAGACTTGTAAATTGCATAGCCTCCGCTAAGATTGATTGCTTCTCATTCCTTATGTTTGTGAATACTCTGAACGTGCACAAGCGTATATTATTAACATATTTGCATATGCACACATTTAAATAAAATTAACTTCAATTGTTTTGGTTAAGGTACCATCTCGTATATGTAGTCCCTTTAGTATGTAGAGTAATATGTTCGATATGCATAATAACTTCCTCGCACTTAAAGCGGAAGAAAGTCCAAAAATTAATATTCTTATATAACTACTATATTTATATCCGCAGGTACTGAAAATAATACATATGAATGCCGATTCTGTTAACTTCGCTTTTAAAAAATTTCATATTTTTAATAAATTTTTCAAATACAAAGGGAATTTAAAAAAATTATGTTTTGATGACATTTTTTTGTTAACGGAGTTAATCGATTTGGCAAGTGAAGCATTCATATAATACTTTTACTCTAGTGAATGAATACTTACAATAAACATTTACTATAAAAAGCTATAAGCCGAAAGTTTGTAAAAAAGCTTGCACAAAAGCTTCACATGAGCTTGAATAAACTTTGCCTTCTAGTTCAGTAACCGGAAGCATTTATGGTTGCATACATACATACATAAGTGCGAAAGTGTACAGTTGCACAGGATACACAAATGGCAGGATATTTAATAAATAAAGCTTCCATACTAACGGACACTAGGTGCAGGCGCAGAACAAACTTTTATCAAAGTCGTACGTTATCCTTTTAGTTTATTCGAAACAGTGCCAGTGACACAGAAAAGGGTGTCTCACATAACTGAATAATGAAAGTCGAATTTATTTCTCCTGGTTTTCTGCACACCTTTGGCTGTGTATTTTGTTTTACTGTTAAAAAATAAAATTTAATTTAATATAATATTTAAATAGGAACGGAAATCATTATACACATACATATATAAAAATATAAATTAACAATTATATAATCATTATTTTGAATTTTTATTTTACAGATTAATAATGGTGATTCGATTAGTCAAGCGAAACGTTATGCTGTAATAGTGGAATAAATTTGTTTTCTTTGTTGATTCCTGCTTTCCGCCAAAAATTATGGACCAGGAGGATTTCGATTTTACCCTCTCCCTCTAATACAGGGTGTCATGCATCACCGTGCCCATTGGATGTTTTGCAGTTAGGGGGCTTTCCGACTGGGTGCAAATGGCGCATCCCGGATACCTATCCGCCTTCGGAGTAACGGTGGACTTACCGCAGCACGGGACTCTGCTCTGGCCGAACGTTCTTTCACCTTACCTTTATGCTCGGTCGCCAAACAGTTTCGGCTCAGTAGGCGAATAACGAACTGAAAAAATGTTGACTGATGGGGACAGCCAATATAATTTAACCTAACCTAAACTATATGGGGCCAAGACATGGACGATTTCGAAAAAAGAAGTCACAAGGGTAATGGTTTTAGTTATTTATTTATTCATTTAAAAAAAAAAAACATCAAGCCCGGTATCTGTACCAAAGAAATAGTTACACCTTGTGGATCACATGTGAGTTCTCTGCACCGAAAATGTGGCAGTTATAGCGACTATAATCGTAAACTTCTTCTTTATTCTTATTTGGCACTACAGCCATTTGTTGGTCAGGGCCTAGACCAAAAAGCGTCTCCGAGTGCCTCTCTCCTGTGCGCCAGTTGCTCATACTGAGCGCAGACAGGTCCTGCTGCAATTGGTCCTTGCTTTCGCTGTCCACCTATCTATAATTATCAAAGCCAAAGAGCTTGGGATGCTTTTGCTCGAAAAACTTGCTTTCATTTTTAGATATTGTTCAGCAACGAAAACTCGTGGTTCTATCGTTTAAGTGCTGCTTTGCTATTAACTCTTAAGTGACAGCTGTCATACTGCATTTTTTTTTTGGTTGACGACACTTTATTACAGAATTGGCCATAAATTCAAACCGTTAGAAAATTTTCGGGCAACTAAATGCAGGAAGCTAAAGTAAATTATAAATGTAATTACTTCGAAAATATCTTTTTTATGACTCCAAAAAAAAAATTAAGAAACTCTCACGCACTCAATACATATACATATGTAGAAAGAACTCACATGCATGCATGTACGGGCGCTTGTGGCACGACTAGAATGAATAAATATATGGGTCAGAAGTAAATGGTGGGGGAGGGGGAATTATTACCTTCATACATACATGCGTTAGAAATGTACATATGTACAAATATGCATATAAAGTAAACTTGATTCGATTCAAAATTCACTTGATTTTAATACATCACATAAAACATATGTATGTATGTATGTGCATACTTTAGTATATATCTACATGGAAATACGTAAGGCTATAATTTTCATTCGTTCGTCCATTCGGGCCCTACACACCACTTAACCGTTCAAGCGGAGGGGGTTCGTAGAAAAACTTTAAATAAATACATTTTATAATGGTGGGAAAATTTTAAAAACTAATCCATTGTTATTTATCGATTTCAGTAAGTGAATGAAATTTGTCGCTATGGCTGGTTTTTTTTTTAGTTTGGTCATTGTGTGTAAATTTTAAGCCAGTCAGTTACTTAAGTGCCGCAGAATATAAAGGATGTACTGAAATTTGATGAAAATATTAATTATTAAAAATAAAATTAACAAGGTTGTGAAAATTATTACTTACATTTTTTAAGTACTTGCCTGCAAAATGTGTAGTTTAAATGAAACTAACGGTAAGGCTGCATTCAAATAATATGTGAGCTAAATAGAGCTACAGCTGATACACACTTTGGTTTAACATTGCGGAAGATAAGCAATCAACACTGAAGTATTTAAAAGATTTAAGCACTAGATTACTTCTGAAATCTTAACTTCTGTAAAAATTGTTGCATTGTCTTTGGAAATTTAAAAATTGTGACATATTCTCTAGCAATGAGTTACAAATAACTAAAACCAAAACTATGTTGTGAGGTACGAAAATTAAGTAGGTTAAATTACACCGTGCAACAAAAACAAAAAAAATTTCAAAACACAAGAAAAAAAATTTATTTACTCACGAAACTGGGTGCCGAATTTGGTAAAACTACGTTTTTGGTTGTCCTCTCTCGAAGTCAGGATTTTTTTTTTTTAAGGACCTTGAGATTCCAAAGATGTAATTGATTCAAAAAATTAATTAAAAAATCCAATGCAATGTGGAATAACGATATAAATAGGTATCAAATGAAAGAAAATATTTTTATACCCGAGCGCACTTGTGCACAAGGGTATTATAACTTTGTTCACATAACGGTTGTTTGTAACAGGCAAAACGAATCGAGATAGATATAGACAAATGTATACATAAATGATCAGGATGAAAAGAGAAATCGATTAAGCGGTGACTGTCTGTCCGTCCGTCCGTCCGTCCGTCCGTCCGTCGTCGTCCGTCTGTGCACACGATAACTCGAGTAAAAATTAAGATATCTTAACGAAACTTGGTACGTGTACTTCTTTCGGGCGTAGGACGGATGGTATTGAAAATGGGAAAAATCGGACAATAACCACGCCTACCTCCCATATAACGGTAATTTTCAGAAATACGAAAACTGCGATATTTTAGTAACTACTGAAGATTATTCACTCAAAATTGATATTTACAATAATTTTTAGACGAAAAATAAGAATATTATAAATTTTTGGAAAATGGGCGTGGCACCGCCCACTTATGATCACATATATGTATCTCGGTAACCGTTCTACCAATTTGTACCAAACTCGGTATTTTTATTGTGCTTGCTACATAAAAGCAAAACGATGAAAATTATTGAAATCGGACTAAAATTATGGCTTTTCATGTAACGGTAAATTTTAGAAATGCTTTAAACGTCAATATTTTGAAATTTAAGGACGCTAATTTACTCAAAATTGATACACCTGGGCTTACCATGTAGCGGTAGCTTTCGGAAAGGTGAAAATCATATATTTAATATTTGCGCCGGGTATTTAATGTTCGGCTCCGCCCGAACTTAGACTTTCTTACTTGTTAAAATTAAATTTGGTACATTTTTATTTTTTTTTACCTACTAAAGTTGATGGGACGAAATTCCAGGAAGTGAACTTGTGTACATAGTCTTGAATATATATATTTTTTTTCCAAAATTATTATTGCAAATTTTTAAGTATTTTGATGGATAAAATTTTAGAAGGAGTTTTCAAAAACCTTTTCGTCCTCGTGCACAACAAAATTGTTTCCTTTAATTCTACAGAATTTTCTGTTTTATTTGATACCCATATTCTTATGGCCTTATTCATAAAAAATAAAGTAGGTTTAAAGAGCTTTATAAATTGACGTTTTAATACATTTTTCAATTAATAAACCTTTTATAGAGCTACTTTTTTTATGAATAAGGACATTATTCTACATTGTGCCATTTTTTTTAAATAATTTTTGCAATTAATCATATTTTTGAAGTTTCCAAGTCCTTAAAAAAAAACCAGACTTCAGAGAGAAATAATAAAAACGCTGTTATACATATAGTTGACCCCTTCTTGCTTGTGTGCAAATTTTACGGTTGCACAGTATTACTAAACGAGTACATTTATGCAAGTCATGCGAAACTGAATGTGGACAGCGTTTTGCAATACCAAAACAAACAGCCGTTGATGGTTACATTTTTATAGTGGTTGTAGGCATCGACTGATAGAAAGGATTTCCTTGTCTGACTCTTAAAAACGCACTTATGTTATATTCTGGTCAATACTAGGCTAAATACATAACTGAAATGGGTTACAGAGAAAACAAAGCAAGCGAGATGGGAGGTTAGTTGTCTAACATATATACTAGTTTGTAAATCTAACCTAAAAAAAGGAAGTAGTTCCCCTCCCCTTCCCCCCAATAAAAATATATATTTTTAAGTTTCATTAAATTTTTTTAGCATCTCAACCACTTTGTGGTGTATGTATGTCTTGATGTTGAAACACAAATTGAGGCCCCTAAATTTTGACGCCATTTCGAACAAAAAAAAAATTTGTTTGGGAAGCCCTTTGTGACAGAAAAAACTACACTCTAAGATTTACTGCTGCTTATGAAATTTAGATAAGCATGAATTTTGTTCACTCGCAATTCAGCCGGTGAGTTAAATGTTCTCCACCTATTTTCTATCACGTAGTCTATGGCCTTGAAAACTGCAAATATCACGGCTGGAAATACCGACGCTTATTCTCCAAGCGAGCAGTGAAGATTTTCCATATTACATTCGGGAACTCAACATTATAGTATCTCTTCAGCAAAGGCAATTTTGGCGTACTAACATATGACATTAAAAAAGGCATTACCGTCTAGATAAATGGCAATTTCTGGCAATTTCCACCAAGCGCTAATTTCTTAAAAACCTACAAGTAACCTTAAAAATTCGTCTTAAAAAATTGTAAACCCACTCACATGTTGTGAGTGCGCAGAGAGGCCTGTTACTATTTGTTAGCCTTGAGGAGAGCCCGCGTTAGGGTTCCATGGAATGGAACACATAATTTTGGATTTTTTTCGGATCTTCTTAATTACGAAAATGCATCTGTCAAGTGCAGAACAAAAACGTATTCAAACGAGAAAATTTCCAAAAATAAATCTGTTCGAAGTACGCAAAAGACCGTTGGCGCCAACTGTTCGACATATCTTCTACGGAAAACAAAACCTCTTTTAGAGCTAGTTTTGCAAAAATGATAGTCAGAGCCTTAAAATGCTACAAAAAATTTAATTACTGATCATCGAAAATGAAAATTCTTAGCGAATTAAGGGAATGCGTGAATATATACATAATGTTTCACGAAGAAATATAAAATTTTGCGAAGAAGAAGAAACTTTAGCTTGCTATAAAAAAGTGGTTGTGAGATGAAGCAAAATGCTTTGGCATATTAAGAAGTTAATATTTTTAAGAATATCAATTACATTTGTTTTATAGACATATCTCTAAGAATATGTCTTCTCTTTTCTGTCATGTGGCCCCATATAGAAACTAGTCATACGGATCGCCTTTCTAAATCTGGAAGCTATATTTTTTATTCGTTTGATTTACCAAACTAAATATTTGAAATAAAAAATTGGTGACTTATTACAGTTTTAAACGTTCTTGTACGTGATAAAAATCTCGCTCAGTATTCCTACTGCTTGAAAAATGCCTCTCGCGTCACTTTTTTCAGAATCTCCAGAGCCGAAAACCCAAAACGGCTCAGCAACCTCATTAATTAACTCCATCAATGGCGATTGTTCTGGTGAAAATAGGCAAGAAATGGGTGGCGTTGGAGCTAATGAAATCAATATTGTACCTGATTGCACAATAACCACAATCAATAGCATTGACCAAACCGCCAATAAAACTGCAAGCACGAACAAAGCAGTCGTAAACAATTACCAAAGCAATGCTTCAACAACAAGCGTTAGCACTAAATATACAACAACAACAACAAAAACGATGAATTCGGTGCACAATACACTCAGCTCATCATCGTCTAACTGCAATGAGCCGGTTGAAATAAGCGCAACGCCAACACCAACACCAACACCAACACCAACACCAATTACTGATTTCTATCGAAATGCCACCATTCTTATCACTGGCGGTACCGGTTTCGTTGGAAAAGTACTCACACAAAAATTATTGCGTGCATTTGAGTTGCGTAAAATATATATGTTGATTCGTTGTAAAGATAATATGAGTGTGGAGCAGCGCTTGGAGAATTTCTTCAGCGAATCGGTGGGTATAAATGTTATTATTTATTTATTTACTTATATGAGTGCTAAGTGTATGTTTGTACATACATATATATATTTTTATAGACTTTTAATGTAGTTTACATAAATACATACTCATCTGTTTAATACATTTATATATATATATCTTGTCTTATTTTCGACAGATCTTCGACACTATACGTGCCGAGCAGCCAGATTTATTTCGAAAGGTGCATCCCGTTCGTGTGGATTACGGCGCTATTGATTTGGGCATTATCTCAGAAGATAGAGAGATTTTATGTGAAGAGGTGGAGGTTAGTTGCTTAAATAGTTTTGAAATGAATTTGCTGTGTATATTTATTTGATACCTTTCCTTTCACATGAGTGAACTTAATTGGCACTATATACTTACATCTGGCTCCCGAAGTCTTCTTTCAGATCGCTTTCTCGTTGTTGTTATTGTAATAGTATACAAATATATCCATAACTGTTTTGAGGTGACAGACCTTGGCTATATAAAAATCTTGTTTCTTACGATAGACGATAGACGCGACTGTTGTGGGAACTAGCGCCCTCTAAGGCCGAGGCCACGCAATGAGCGCGGCAAAGCGGCGAGTGGTTGAGCGGCTTAATTAAAACATAAGAAATTCTATTGAAGTGGCCACGCTATGAGCGGCATTTCTGAGCGGCTGGGCGACACATTTGTATGGCGCCGTTCAGCCGCTCAGCCGCTTACCACTTTGTCGCTCATTGCGTGGCCTCGACCTTAGGCCTCAATCAGACTGCATAATAATTAAAAATCTTTTAGAAAACAATAGTAATGAAATATTATTTTACGAAAAATACTTTTTTATTCTAAACTGACCAATATTCTTACGATTTTAGTTACACAATTCAATAATCTAAATTATATACTATATATATGTACTATATGATTCTAGGCAAATTTAGCACACCTACTGCTGGCATTTCAAGGATGGTCAGAAAAATGTTGATAAATAAAGGGGACGCGGCATCGCCTATACAAATTTTAATTTCCATAATACAAACATATCTTATGCTTACCACACACGAAGAAATCGAAGCAACTAGGGCAACATGCTTCGACCGTTCCCTCGTGTGTAGCATTGTTACTCATAGAAATTCGTGTTAGCGCAACCGTCGCCCTAAAATCAGAATATTTTGATATTTTGTATTGGTTGCCGTGTCGGTTTCCTTGGTTTTGGTAGACCCTACTGAGGTTGCAGTAATGGTTTCCTCGTGTGTATTGAAAAAGAAAAACATGTTGCTTCAACAATTTGTTTCAACGGCAGCCTCGTGTGTAGTCAGTATTTGAAAGAATTTTTTAGAGAGCACTGAAATTTGGTACGAAGGTACATGAAACTAATTCACTACCCATACACAAAAATATCCGTAATTGAAAACGGGGCGTGGCTCCTTCCATAAAAACTGAATTGTTTTATACTGTCTATCTCTGGAAGTAGTTTGACAGAGAATTGGAACTTGGTGGAAATATAGGTGTATGAAATAAATCACTTGAAAATAGGGGCGCGGAACCTCCCAAAAAAATTTTCATACCTAGCATCTCCAGAAGTTTTTGTGGTAGAGTACTGAAACCTGGTAGAAAGGTATATAAAATACATATTTTACTTATGAACAATAGTAGTACTTAAGAACTTAGCTTCAAAATCTACTACTTACATCCTGTGGGTGCCAGACCACAGAGACATTCAAGGTAATTATGCAGCCAACAAGCTTGCGAAGAAGGACGCTATCCTGTTTGACGTCGACTTATCTCGTGCAGAGGGCATACCATTATCTACCTGTAAGACATGGCTCAGGATATACTTCGTTGAGAAGGTCAACAAAAGATGCTCAGAAGAACCCACGTGTGGGACGACTGGACATATCTGGCCCAGTCTCGACAAGAAAAGGTCCAATGCACTCATAAGGTTAGAACGCCCTTTACTAAGGCTGGTGAACGGTATCATTACGGTCCACTACTCAATGGGAAGGCATGCTAGCAGAATTGGTTTGCCGGCCAATGACCTGTGCCGTAGTTGCCGCGATGTGAATGAAATCGATAATCCACACTCTCTGTGACTGCCCTACCCTCATATTGACGCACATTTCACCACCACCGTTTTGTCTGTCTGGCCGACCTTACCAACTGGTTCTACTTCTATGTAGGTGCACGAACGCATTCGAATTCGAGCACTCAATTGGTATCACAACGGACCCACTGGGTTTAAGTTTCCTACGCTGGATAAAAGCAGCCGCTTCAAATTAACCTATGGACAATGTGGATGGTTAGTTGAAAAGGGCATGCGGCACCTTTTACATATATTGACAATTTCAGCAGACATATACTTATTGTAAATGTTCCGTGGTCTCTCCCATACAAGTAAAATTTTCATACAGAAAATCCCTGGAAGTATTTAGGAAAGGGTAGTGGAATTTCGTATGAAAATTTGACAAATTCCGGAGTTAATGGACAATGGACGTATATGATCTGAAATACTCATGATGCATATCTCTGAAAGAGCTTAAAGTTAATTAAATAATAAATGCAATCCAATATGATGAATGATATTTGATGGACTATTTTCAGATTGTTTTCAACGTTGTCGCTTCAGTCAAATTCAACGAAAAGCTCAGCGATGCAATTGATATAAACGTTTTAGGTACAAAGAAGATACTTGATTTATCAATGGAAATGAAAAACTTAAAGGTATTAATATATTTTATATTTCTATTTAACAAGAATCTGTGGGGCAAAAAAAATTATTTTTTCACTATGAGAAAATGGGCATATTTGCACATTGGACTGGTTAAAAAATATCGAAAGTTTTTTAAAAACCTCTTGTCGTCAGCGAAGAAAGCGCAGCCCTTAATATTAATATCTAAAGGTCGCACATGCGAATTCCTTTTATTTACACAAATAGCACAGGAAGGAGTCAACGTAGTGGAATGAGCGGTATATACTCTGGAAGAAAATTGAAATTCTCATAATTTTTGGATAAATTTAATCCTACAAAAGTTATTCAAGGCTAAAATCGAGCATATACAAATTTATCGTTTTTTTTTTCAAATTTTCGACGATTCTTCATGGAAACTTAGTAATTTTATTTTTTGTCTCAATAATATTTTGCAAGGGCCTTAAAAAAAGAAATAGCCCATATTTTCGAGCCAGTCTAACGTACATACATACTACATATGTAAATAGCTTTTCTGTGTTTTTCTTTTCAGTCACTTGTACACATTTCAACACTTTATTGCAATTGCAACCGGAAATTCATCAAAGAGCGGGTATATGAAAATGATATTGGCTATGAAAAAATAATGCAGGTAAGAGAGTAAAGGGTGGTAGGAAATATATTTGTTATGCATACATACATAAATAATTTTAACTGATTGAGAAAATATACGTATTTATTATATGTAGATACATATAGTATAGACGTGCAAGAACTAAAACAAGCGAAAAAGAAAGACATTAATTTGTATAAAATCTGCAGTTGCATGAAATATAAAAAGCATGCGGTTCGTGACTAAATTGAATTAAAATATTTTAATTGATAAAAATTTCGAATTTAGTTGGGTACTTGTGTTTGTATCAGCCAATATTTTATATATGCATTTACTTACTTGCATACGAGGACATATAAAAAATAAATTTGCTAAATTTTTGCACGTTCAATTTAAATTGATTTTAGGAAAGTTTGCCGATAAAATAATTAAAAATATTTTATTGTTTCAATAAGGTACATAAATACGCGGAATCTAATCTCACTGGTAAAGGAAGAAGAATTTAAAATGGCAAAATTCATTAAAAAGATTTTAAAAGAAATCTAACTGCCGGATTCTTGTAGCGCTGCGAAAGTTGCATATGGATTTTTTTTTTTTAATTTCAAGTTAAAGTTATTAATAAAAAAAGATTGAACCCACCATTTTGTATTTTAAACTATTTAAAAAATTATTTGTCTATGGGAAAACTGAGAGGTAGCTCAGAAAAAAATCAAACTTACAAAAAAAAAAAAAACAAACGCGCATACAACAAAAAGTTAATATCTCTTATGGAATTTTTGTTGCAATAAACTTTATTTAATAAATAATTTATTTCTTCAACCATGCTTGTAAATAGATTTATCGCATTTTTGACGATGAGACATTGGAAAAGTTTCGCCATTGCCTGATCGGTGATATGCCCAATACATATACGATGACCAAGAAATGTGCTGAAAATTTGGTTAATCATCGGGCGTTCTACTTGCCAGCTGGCATATTTCGACCACCGATCGGTAAGTGAATAATATATATGTATATATATCTGTTTCCAACTACCGCACATACATAGTAAGTATGTATCATTAGAGCGTACAAGAAAAAAAGTTTGCCGTCCACCTACGAATCTAAAGTATTTTGCAAACCAATTTCGAAAAATTTTATTATTTTTTAAATTGTTCGTCATATTTTTGTGATTTACAGGCGGATCTTAAAGTAAAGCTCACCCAAAATCAATTAACCTTTGCTAAGGAAATATTTCTATTACACCGGTGGCACTATTTTAAAACAAATTTTTATTGCCCAAGTGTAGCTGTCATCGAAAAATAAAAATGCGACCCCCAGATTCGGCAAAAAAATTTTTTTTTCGAAAAATACTTTAGATGCAGAGGCGTACGGTGGACTTTTTCCGACACACTCTAATGTACGTACATACGTACATACATCATAAGTTTCAAGGCTTTTTGCTATTTTGAAGGGGCAAGTTCGTTTGCCCTCTCAACTGAAATTTTACACCCCATTTTCTGTTGTGAAGTAATGGTTTCAATAGGCCCATCGGTTTCTGATGATTAAAATCATCTTAAAGAAAGTCCGTGATCTGAGCGAGAATACTGACGTCTATAATTGACCCGTAACTTATGCCCTGCATTTTTTTTGAACCTCTATCTAAATATGACGACGCTAACCCTGGTCGTGTATAGTTCGTCGAAGCGACAAACATGAATTTATAATTCGCTATATTATTATTATATTAAAACCATAAGACTTTTATGAAAAAAGTAAGCAATGAGCAGACGAAACCTGTTTTAATGTAAGGTCGACCAGATTAGAACTTTTATCTGAGGTTTAGGTCTTGATGAAAGAACCTTAAGTCTTACGCCGCCTCTCGCAGGTTGGCCATAGCATACCAAAAGCTACTACGATGCTGCTCAGACCAGAAATCGAACCTGGGTCCCATAAGATCCACCACATAAATTTCTGAGAAAATATTTGTATTTTTTTCAAACTTTATTCGCATAAAAGGCTTAGAAGGACAAAGGTCCTATATAAAAAGTGTTGAAAAATATGTATAACTGGAAAGCACAAAAGTAAATTTTTTACAAAATTGTTAGGGTAAGGGTATGTAATAAATACATATGTATAATAACTTATATTTTTATATGACTTTTACTTTTGGGGTTTTATTGAGATTTATATAAATAGATAATTGATGGCTGAGATTTAAAAAGATATAAAAATAAAATTTCGGCGCAAAACTGCGGTTTACTAAAGTTACACAATTCCAATCAAGGGTTAAAAGAAACAGCATAGCTAGTGAATTTACCATGAGTGCACTAATCGATCTGGTAAAAGAAGCTTTCAAAGTGCGTCCGGTCATATTTAGAGGCTGAAGAAGCATCAGCCGCGACTATGACTTATGCACAGTGTTGCCAGAAGCGAAGATTTATCTTCAAAATGAAGATATATTTCATAAATTATCAGAAAAATCTTCACATGAAGATAATTACAACAAAATAAAACCCCATACAAAAAATTTTCACCGTGAACATATCTGGCAACACTTGAAGATTTATTTCTTTGATAGTTGGTTAGTTCTTGGATAGTTCGTTTTTATCATCAATTTACCTTGCAGTACTGGTAGATATTAATATTGATTTTTATGAAAATGTTTTCGTTGTTGATTTTGCCTGTCAAAATTCGCGCTCAAACTCGAATTTGTGCAGCTCAAACTCGGCGTTATGAATTTCCACAAGATAAAAATTATGGATCGATATTTGTTTAAACGAAAAGTTAAGTAATTTTGGTTTCTAAATTTAAATAGCGAGGATGAATGCATAGATCCGGAGAGAGTTTTGCCTCAAATAAATTTGAACAAAACAAAAATTCGTAATAAGCTGGAAACCACCACCTTAAGTGGTATTCTTTATACAAAGGATAGTTTAGAATTTTTTTTAGCAAAATGTGTTATGGTTTTGTATAACAAACAAAATTTTAATAAATTGTTACAAAATCTTCAATAAAGATATTTCTAGAGAAAGAAAAAGATTTTATTCTAGTTTCACTAAGCTTTTTATGGGTTTTTTGAAGATTTATCATCACATGGAAGATTTTTAACAAAATTTTTCTGGCAACACTGCTTATGCTTTCTCTAAGAAGGAGGGATTTATGTGAAATTAGAAGCAAAACGGCAAGACTTTGCTGTTTTTTTAAATTAAAAAGTATATGAATACGTTGTCCGCAGAAAAACTTTTAATTAAACGTTAAGGCACTGTAAGGTTTTATTGAACAAGATTATTTAATAATAATTTTTTAGTGAGTAACGATTTCGCTGGCTGGCGGCAATTAATGTTTTCCTTAAAAATTTAAATTTTCAACATTATTTCATATTTTTTATCTTAAACTTCTTTTATATTCGCCATTTGCCGATTCGAGAATGGCGCTTTTTTCCTACTACTTACCACACTGAAGGTAATGCAATGCTGATATTTGAAGGTAAAAAAAAAAAAAAAATATCCAAAACTTTGTAAGCAAATTTACACTTCAATGACATAAATGTCCCATTGGACACATTTGTTAGAGATACGAAATTTTTGGAGTGCACAAATGCAGCAAAGCACAAAAACGAAAATGCAGGCTTGCAACAATGAGGACAGAGTTTGAACAAACCATGTACTAGATAAAAGCCAAACCGACAAGGTAATGCACAGCAAAGTTCTTGAAATATAAACAGAGATAAATACATATATTCAAAGTTGCAGAATTCAAAACACAACAAAGCGCGCAAATATATACATATGTATGTACACATTTGGTATAGAACAGTTAAGTCAGGAGAAGTTTGTTGTGTTTTGTTTGAGAATTGTTTCTTTAAAAAAAAATAAAAATTTAAGTATATAATTCACTAGATATCAGTATAAGTATAGCAATCATTGAAGCAAAAAGCAAAGCTCAAAAGCAGCTATGGAAGATTACGACTCCATAGAAATTTTTACTAGTTTCTGTCACTATTAAATGAATATCTGGGAATACCAATACAAACAAAGAATAAAAAAAACAGATTAGAACTAAAAAAAATTAACACACACGTTCAAGCGAACTGTGTGTCTGCTAACAGAGTTGAGATTTGGCTACCAAAACAATTTGTTGTAATTTAGAACCTACGAACTTATACAAAAGCAACGGTAAATACAGTTATCTAACTATCGCTTGTGATGCACCGGATCTTTAGCAATTTGCATGGCGCTCAAGTTG